>NC_068334.1:10630723-10930723 GCF_000147395.1 Oryza glaberrima | reverse complement strand
GAAAACGATTGAGGAGAGAAGATTATGAGGAATGGAGGGCTGAGATCTCATCAAGACAGATCGTACGACAGAACTTGAATGGGGACCGCTGTAGCTATCTCATTTTGTCATTTTACTGAAACTTTTACTTTACAGCTCAGAGCTACTTTTCTGTGTATCAGGCGAATGTACAAACTATATTAAGGCCAGTGGCCCGAGTAATGGAGTATGAAGAAACCCTATTTTACTTGTCTTTAGGCGTAGGAACTTAGCCTAGATCTGGACTTGCGGCGACCACCCAAAATTGATTCGATTTCTCTCTGAATTTTTAGTGTTCTTGACCTCAGGTCTTAACACAACGCCAACGGGTGTACCTCTGCCCGAGCCGACGTGCGTCCACCACGACCCCGCCCACGCGCTCAGCGACCTCACCGGGATCATGAAGCACTTCTGCCGCAAGCACGGCGAGAAGAAGTGGAAGTGCGACAAGTGCTCCAGGCGCTACGCCGTCCAGTCACACTGGAAGGCCCACTCCAAGATCTGCGGCACCCGCGAGTACCGCTGCCGCGCTGCGACTGCGGCACCCTCTTCTCACGGTCCGTCTCACTCAATCATACTGATGGCCTCCATCCCAAAATATAGTTATCTAGCTAGTACTACTATAAGATAGAATATTTTCTACTCATGTCTAGATTTATAATACTAAGAAAGCTTGTGTAGTACTTAAAAAATAGTTCATTCTATACTAGGTAGCTATATTTTGGAACGAAGGTAGTAAGGGCGTTTACAGTGCGAAGACGTGGTGTTCAGACTCACACCAAAAAGGCGAAAATTCGATGCCACATCAGCTGGACGCGGAGCCAAACGAGGTTCTCGTAGCTAAACACGGACACTCGTTCTTCGTTCGAAGAACACCTTGCGCAGAGCCAAGAACGACGCAAGAACGCATGCAGCCATGCACTGTGGGGAGAGGAGCTTTTGTGGTGGGACCGACCTGAAAAAGAAATTGATGATGGGTAAGCTACACATGCAGCCATGCACTGTGGGGAGAGGAGCTTGGACTGTTTTTTGTGGGGTTTTTTTTCCAACGTGGACGTTTTGGCTCCTCATTCAGGCATGACGCATTGCTAATGCCCTAATAGATATCGAATACTGACAGATAAATTGGTGTTGGGTACATGCGTAGGAGGGATAGCTTCATCACCCACCGTGCCTTCTGCGAGCACCTCCAGGATGGCACGTGGCTGTGCCTCCCGCCGGTGGCCACCTCTACGACTCCACCAACGCGGCCAACTTAGTACTTAGCCTCTCCACGGTCGGCCCCCACCTCGCCGAAGGTGATAACCATGCATCACTCCTAATTTAACCATGCTATACCATTATACTATATATTATATATAAAGTGTTGATGACCTGATACTAACAAATTCATGCATCACTTTTAATTTAACCTATACCATGAATTTGTTACTATATCAAATCCACATTCGTCGTCAACACTTTATACATAGGTTGTGTTTAGTTCACACTAAAATTGGAAGTTTAGTTGAAATTGAAACGATGTGACGGAAAAATTGGAAGTTTGTGTGTGTAGAAAAGTTTTGATGTGATGGAAAAGTTGGAAGTTTGAAGAAAAGTTGAAAGTTTGAAGAATTATTTTGGAACTAAACACGGCCATAGTATAACTGAATAGCAACAAGGATTGCCGGAAGTACACATTGGCAATATCTACTGCAAAAGCATGTTTCCACGAGTCACCACGAAACTCAGAACTACCCAGCTATCCACAAGTGTCTCTGCGTCAAACTCATAGCCCCTAGGGTACATAGAACAGAAGGAGATGCAACGCTTCAAATGGAACGGCAGATATTGGTAGTTCATGCCGAACGACTTGGAAAATGCTACTATTAGTTAAAATTCGGAATTAAAATATAAGAAATATTAGAAGAGGTAACTAGAGTTCATATAAAAATACAATTTAGAAATAACTGAAATTTAGAATTAAAAAATAAAGAATAATAGAAGAAGAGTATAGAGTCCATATAGAAATACAATTAAGAAATAGTAGAAATTCGGAACTAAAAATAAGGAATATCAGAAGTAGAGTATAGAATCCATATAGGAATTTAAAACTAACTAAAATTCGAAATAAACATAACAAAAGTAAAACTAAAAGTAGAATTTAGAGTCTGTATAAAAATACAATTTACAAAAACTAAAATTCGAAATTAGAAAAAGCATGGAAATAATAGTCTAAAGTTAAGAATACAATTTAGAAGTAATTGAAATTCAAAATTAAAAATTAAAGAATATTGAAAAATAAGTTTAGAGTCCACATAGAAATACAATTAGAAACAATAAAATTTCAAAATTAAAAATAAATAATATTGGAAGAAGAGCCTAGAGTCTATATAGAAACACAATTTATACAATTTACAGATAACGAAAATTCGGAATAAAAAAAATAAATATTAAAAGACGAGTCTAAAGTCCATATAGAAATATAATTTAGAAATAACTAAAATTTTATATTAAAAATAATTAAGAACTAACATAGTAACATGCATATAAAATACAATATGAATATAGTTTCGTAAAGTTAGTATAAAATTTAGAATTATGTTGCCATTTGAATATATTTTAATAATAAATTGAGAAAACATATATGCTATTATACGAGAGAAAATATAATGATGCTAGCCGTGCAATTTACACGAGCCACCATGCTAGTTTATCTAAACATATATGCTATTATACGAGAGAAAATATAATGATGCTAGCCGTGCAATTTACACGAGCCACCATGCTAGTTTATCTAATCAGGCATATTTATAATGGCATGTATCGAATTAACCTTTTTTTTTTTTGTGGTGGTAGTTGTAGTGGGAATGTGGGATGGTGTTGGTGGGCGCTGATAATTCGGTAGTATTATTTTTTTACTAATTGTGGCTCCACACATAGGGAAAAATATTAGTACATGGCACCAGGTACGGATGTGAGGCCCACTTGTCAGCAGGGAATTCCCGTCGAATACAAACCATGACAGCTTCACGACAAGTCACAACTTGGCAGTTGAACTCAAGTTTTCCCTTCGTTGACTTGCTCCTGTGCCTGCGAAGGTGTCGATGGAGTCGTTTTACTTGGCCGGCGTACAGCCGCCGACGAAGCAGGAGGAGGAGTATCTCTCCCCGGTGGCCGCTGATGTCCTCACGGAGGATAAAGTGCTGGGCGAGACCGGCAGGTGGTCGGGCTCGCTCAGCAAGCGGTGGCCTCGGCAGGAGACCCTGGCACTCCTGCAGATCCGGTCGGAAATGGACGGCTCCTTCCGCGACGCCACCCTTTGGGAGGAGATCTCCAGGTAGCATAAAACCAATATGGTGGATGTGTATTTGTTCACCCTAAGGAGAGTAAAGGTTTATGTTTGGACCCTTTTCGTTCTTTTTTTTTTTTCCCTTCTCTTTAGTGTTTTGTGCTCCGTCTTGCAGTAAACTTTCAGATATGGGCTACGTGAGGAGCGCCCAAATGTGCAAGGAGAAGTATGAAGAGGTCCAGAGGTACAAACGCAGCAAGGATGGCTGCGCTGGGAAGCAGGACATGTCGGATCCAGAGGTGGAGATGGGTGACGAGATCGAAGAAGACAGGATGGTCAAACCGGAGGTTGGCGGCGGGATCCCGTTCAGCGTCGGTAAGCGCAAGCGAGATGATGGCGGCAGCAACGCTTTGTTGGAGGGCTTCATGAAGCAAGTGATGGAGAGGCAGGAGGAGATGCAGAGGCGGTTCCTGGAGGCTCTGGAGAAGCGGGAGGCGGAGCGCGCGGCGCGGGAGGAGGCGTGGCGCGGGCAGGTGATGGACCGCCTCAACCGCGAGCACGAGCAGCTCGCCGCGATCATCGCCATCCTCCGGCACACCGGCGACGGTGAGCAGCACCTGCACCCTCCTGTCGTTCCAACGCTGCGACTTTTTCCACATCTGCGGCGGCCAGTCCCTCTCGCGCCGCTCCAAATGCGACCACCGCAGCCAAAGCACGATGTGGCGCGCACGCCACTCGGCCTGCATCTCACAAATAAGACTAAGAGGGTGAAAGATGAGCCGTCACCATCACCACTCGTACTGGACTCTTCTTCCACTCCAGATACTAGAATGGAAATCGATACTACCGAACAGCATCCAACTGCTGCTTCCTCGGTTGACACTTGGGTTAAGTGGCCTCCTTCGAAACGTGCTACTAGTTTTAAGAGAATTCTACATTTTTATAGGAATCAGTTCGATCACCAGAGGAGTAGACAAAAATTCCCGCATTTCGAAGAAGGTCCACATGGGCAAGGTAGTCCGGATCTGACGCACAACACCACCGTGCGGCAGATTCCTGATGACTACACGACATCGTGTTTGCCGTACCTCCGGTTTCTGCTTGAGGCCGCTATCCGTGGTATATACAACCTTATTAGACTCGGGGAGTGTCGGGTTCACAATGATGATGTTGCCAATCTCCTCCACCAAGCCAAGGATGCAGTGTATTGCGCTGAAGACCTCTTGGATGAGCTTAATTACTATGAGCTCCAGGACGAAATTGAGCATAATGCAAATCCATCTGCACGCCCAGAGTATTCTGACATCAACATTAGGGCGAAGGAAGTCCATGGGAAGATCAATTATCTCGTAGAACAAATGGGATATTTGGGCTTGAATGGTGTGCGGCTGGAGCAGTTTATGTTTGAATCAAAATTGAACTACTCCAATCTTACTTACGAGGAAACGGTCATTGGGCGTCGGGAAGAGTTGCAACTGTTGATTGACACACTTGTTTTGCGTAAGAACAGTCTGACAGGCAGGATAGGCGCTGGGGGAGCTGAGGTACCTGGCAGCGATCGAGCAAGGCCAGAGAATCTGTCTATTTTGCCAATAGTAGGAGAGGGTGGTGTCGGGAAGACTGCACTGGCTCACTGTGCTTTTAATCATAACATAGTTCAGAATCATTTTGACCTTCATGTTTGGATATGTGTCTCAGATGGCTTTGATAACAAGAAATTGACTAAAAAGTTAGCATGGTCTGCTGCTGAAAATAAGATGAAACTCGATGATTTGAGTTGTCTACAGAGAATTATAACCAATGGTATCATTCATCACTCGACGAGGTTCTTGCTTGTGATTGATGATTTGCAGGAGGATGTAGGCCAAGAAAATTACATTGCATGGGAAAGGTTCCTTGCCCCACTAAAATGTGCCAGAGCCGGGAGTATGGTTTTGGTCACCACAAGATCTCTTGAGGTTGCTGAGCATATTGGCACAATGAATCCCTTGCAATTAGAAGGCTTACCTGAAGAAATTATTTGGCATTTATTTAGCATGTATGCATTTGAGTTACCTATTTCTGACAGCAATCAGGCAATTGATTTTATTGGCAGAAAAATATCTTCAAGGTTAAATGGTTCTCCTCTTGGTGCTAAAATTCTTGGATGTCTACTGAACCTGAAACTGGATCTTGGATACTGGAAGAACATATTGGAAAGTAAGTTGTGGGAGATTGATCGTCAGAACGAAACCAGAATCTGGCCAGCCCTTCAGTTGAGCTACCAATATCTCCCCTTCCATTTGAAACGATGTTTCTCCTTCTGTTCTCTGTATCCCAAGGGTCATGAATTTGACGCAGAGACACTTGTGGATAGCTGGGTAGCAGTGGGATTAGTTGTGTCCAGGGGAAGCGTGCCTGCCGTAGATATCGGCCATGAGTACTTCGATCAGCTTGTGAGACGATCCTTCTTTCAGATATCTCCAACATCTTCCAGTTCTCGGTATGCATATGTCATGCAAGGTTTGCTATATGAAACTGCACAGAAAATTTCGACAAACGAATGCTTTGTGATTAAACACAGCAGTGACTTGTTGAGAATACCTCCCAAAGTTCGTCATGTGTCAATACTCCATTTCAGTGGTCTTAGTAGCAGCGATTTGGAAAGCCTGCACAAGTACAGTACATTGCAGTCAGTTGTTTGCACTGGCATCGATTCTGATGTCCTTACTACTTCTGTACTTGAAATATGGTTCTGTCATCTCACTAACATCCGGATGCTAAGATTCATATCATGCCAGCTGAAGGAGCTACCTGGGAATGTCGGCAACCTGATACTTCTTCGTTATCTTGACATTTCCTCCTGTGACTTTGAGGCACTTCCTGATTCTTTTTGGCGTCTTCGTAAGCTGGAAATCCTGGATGCTCAGAACTGCGGGTTTCATGATGTTCCCAAGGACATCGTCAAGCTAGTGAATTTGACGAAGATTAGACTGAAGGGTGATCTTATCAACCAGCTTGGGCATATACCGGGAGTAGGCAAGCTCGTGTATCTTGAAGAGATGCCCTACTATGCTGTTGGTGACACTCCCGGAAGGAGAATTGAAGAGCTAAAGAACATGAACCATCTCCGAGGAGCACTGGAGATCAGTGGCCTTCACAATGTGACAAGCAAGGAGACAGCTGCTGGGGCTGGTCTAGACAAGAAGATCCATCTTGATACATTGACCATTTCATGGCATGACTCGATCAGGCCTGACAAGCACAATAGCCTCCAGGAGATGGAGGTGCTAGAAGGCCTACGCCCTAGCCCCACCATAAAAAACCTGGAAGTAAGGTTTTACATGGGCTCAGGATTTCATCCAAGCTGGCTTCTCCATGGCGTGGAAGATCAGTGGCTCCTCGGGCACCTCTGTGGCGAAGTTATCAGCAGGTTGGAATCGCTCTCGATCAGCTCCTGCCCTAACATCACGAACCTGTTGGTCGTCGAAACAAGCAGCAGCAGCAGCAGAAGCAGCTCGCCTGAGTACAGATCACTCACCAAGCTGTGCATCACTTGGTGCAGAAAGCTAAGGAGCCTAGACAATCTCATCCGGTCGTGGTCTTTACCGAATATCAGGGTGATACGGATCTCCAACTGTGAGAAGTTATCATCATTGCCATTCGTCTGGCAACTCGCTCACCTAGAGGATCTGGAGGTGTCCCACTGCTGGAGCCTTAGCTGGGAGCGAGGCCTGATCCTGCCCAGCTCCCTGAAATCGCTCAAGCTGGAAGCTTGCGGAGAGCTCACGGATTCTGCGCTCAGCTGTGGCCTGCGCGGACTCCCCGTGCTCGCCACCCTAGAGTTGCAGTTCTGCTCCGGCTTGGAGTCCTTCGACGGTGAGACCTGGAGCGGGATGCCGTCTCTCCGGAGGCTGAAGATCTTCTGCTGCCAGGAGCTGAGCTCCATCGGAGGAGCGGAATCCATTGCGAGGGTGGAGAGCGTTGATATCAGGCATTGCCCAAAGCTGATGGAGCTGGAGCAGCCGTTCCAGAGAGGCTAGCTGCCGCTGCTACAACCCAACTATGTCTGAAATGTTCCATTGGATTCGGGTGAATTCTCCAACAGACTATCCATGCCTGCGAAACTGCAATGCAACCATGCTTGTTTCGACGAGAAAACATTAGTCTGCATTAAACCCTTAGAATTTGAGTATATTCTGTAATTAACAGGCCTTGACAGTCAGTTTGTACCAACTCTAATAATAGCAGACAATGCCTTACTAGATTATCTGGATGATCAGACACGCATGTAGCCAGAACAGTTTACTGATTCTGATGTACGCCTCCTATTCTTACCACTTCTCTAGTGGAATAGTTGAAACCCAAGGTATCTAGTCTCTTTATTGAGTTGACTTGCCTTCTATCCAAATGCCAGGATGAAATAAAGATGGGAACAAGAAACCCCTTCCTGCATCATTGTCATCCATCATAACAACGTAAGTAATCAAGACATGCTTTAGTAAAGAACATTAGAAACACATTTCAATATATCTTACGTGGCCCATAGCAATTAGCAAAGCACTCTGTTGCCTATACTGGTAACCAGGATAGCTAGTTTTGTGTTGGACAACAAATATAATAGTAACCAGAAACAATCGCTCTCTTGTATGAAATTGACACAATAAGGTTCTTTAGTTTTTTTTTTGAAAAAAAAAAGCCTGCAAAACATCAAAATGAAACTCAATTTAGAATTACTTACAAGCTTGTACGCCAGTCACCAGGTGCACACAAAGTTTAGATACTTGCCCTTGTAAGATGGTCAAGAATACAACTATTGAATAGAGGAATTAAGCACCAGAACAGCATGCCTCTTTATTTGGATAAAAAAAATTACATCACCTAGCACACCTTAGGATCATGAAATACTCGTTGATCCTTCAAAATTTATAATCCAAACTTGATGTATGTTAGAAGAGAAAAAGAGATGGGTTTGCTAATAATAGTAGCACTAGTCCTTTGTTTTTTAAATCAGTTGTCATCAATTTCTCCTTTTTAAGGACATCATCGAACAAATTTGAATATGAAACTTCTATATCCAAGATGGTAACTACTTTAGAAGTGCATCAACGGATTTTTCACTTCCATTGCATGAGTGTGGCAAGAGAAAGACACTGATCAACCCACCATGCTCATTGCATTACAAGAAGTCAAAGCCCATGAAAGCCCTATTCTACATAACTAGGAAGATGGCCCACGCGTATGCGTGGGCATCCATATTATTTAAATAAAAGATTATATTTTGTTCATAAGATATGTCTTATAAATTAAGGGCAACTCATGGTCACACGTATCTAAAAAAATCATTCATCGAAATTTGAATAGAGGATGGATTAAGGTCACATGACTTTTGAATCGACTGAATAATAAAATGCTGCTAGGTAATTATCATTTCTATCATTTATACACATAGTGTGACAGTGTGAAATATGTCTATAAGCTAAACTTGTGAGAGTAAGAAAATCAAAGTTCTTTGGATTGAATCGTCTTATGAAGGCACATGATATAGTGACAACCAAATTAAGGATAGATCAAATGTTTGTTTTTTTCCTATGTAGAAGTTCAACAAATTCATTTTTTTTCACAGTTTTGAAGAATTTTAAAGGTATGTTAGGACACATATCACTCACACAATTCATTGGCTTGGTAATGCAAAATATTAGCAATTGTTTCAAGATAATTTCTTTCTTTTTTTTTCATGTTTGATTGTTTTCTTTGAAACAACATTTGTTTGAAATAAGATCAAAATTGTATAAATTTGATTAGTATGTGTAGTGTACTTATGCATTTGAAGTGTTCTATAGTAAAGTTTGCTTTTGTCATATAATATCCAATTGTATCAAAGAATATTGTTTTATCATGTAAATTATAATCAATAAGTTCAATATGATTCATATCATCATAATTAATAAAACTTAGTTAAAAAATATGACTACCTAAAAATTATTGTTCGCTTATTTTGTTTTTTTCTCCTTGCTTACTGGTGCCTTTGTCATTATTCTGAATCAAAGAAAAAGTGACAAATCATACCATGGCTCATATATAGCTATAAGCTATTACTCTATGTCCACTCATTGCTCAGTAGTGTCCTTCACTCACCGATCATCTTGTGATAGTCATATAGACAATATTTATCAATTTGTTTAGTTTACATAAAGGGCAACACCACATTGCTCCTTTCTCATGCATGGTCATAGAGTCCAAAATGATTTTTCCAAATAATGCTCTGCATTAACATATGTATCTAGAACATTAACTATACAACATATACGTGTGGAACACACGGTAGTTTTTGTTCTAGATTCACCCTTATTTACATACATGTAAAGAGTGTAACGACAATCAATGATGACTCCTATTAACAATTGTTATCTACCTAATTAGAATATGTCTTAATTATATTCATCTCATGACTCTGACTATCTTTGATCACCTTGAGTAGTAGAAAAAATTAATTGTACTACGGGTTTAGGATGGAACTAATGGATTATTTGATTTTTATGATATCTATTTGAGGGTATAAATGAATGAATTAACTTCTACAAATTTGAAATGTTGTTCTGAAAAAAGCGCTTTAAGAAAAAAAAATATAGAATTGTTTTCCCGAAACACATCATTTAGGAACATGGGAAACATGCAAATGAAAATACAAAATCTAGATCGAAAGGAAAAACAAGGAGTAAGACTCAACCCTTAGTTTTAGCTTACATAGAGTTGCATGTTGCAAAAACTTAACCCACTGGACTTCATTATTTTCCTTCTACAATAGTCGTTCAATTTGTTTTAACTTTATTAACAAAACAATCATTATCCATTGATGATTTGATGTGTCCTCACCTTGGCAAACTGGTACGGTGTGGTGATCGTGATCACCTTAGTTGCCTCAATTTGGTGCGCCGGATTGTCGTGGTGCACGCATGCATGTGTTGTGTAGAGGACCAGAGTGATGTTTTTGGAGGCTTTATTTTTTTTAGAAAAATAGTTCTGATGGTTTATTATCTATCAGTTTAAATGAAAATCGATAGCAAGATATTTTAGCAACAATATAGTCTCAAATATTGGGTCCACTTGTTGGTTTAAGTATAAATTAGTCGATATAGATTATAAATTGTTAATTTAATAGGTATAAAATATAATGGTGTAAAATTCAAACAATTTTTTATTTGAAAAAAATTAGTCCACCAGTTTAAGTAAAAAAATTATCTTATATTATTAATTTAATGGGTTAAAAATAAAAAAAAATTAAACTTTACATTTAAACATTGTAGAGCTAATTTTTAGTTATATTTATTTGTAAAGAGTTAATTTATGATGATATATATAGTCTATGTTTGTAAAATTATAATTATTTTAAATTTATTATCACTAATATAACTGTTTTCTCACATGTACATGGAGAAAGGCGGAAAGGAGAGAGAAGCAGATGTATTTTTTTAATTGATGTATATAATTTGTGTTTTTATGTTTGTTGGCTTTAATCTTCTTTTATTGATAGTGCGTTACTTACGTACTTTGTATTTTGGGTTTTTTTTTTACGATCAGTACTTTCGTGAACGGGAGATTATAAGATGGTAGTTTTTTAAATAGATCTAATCTAACGGTAAATAACGGATCACCGATTTAAGTGAAAAATCAAGGATTATGTGTTTTGCTTTTCTCTTAGAATTTGTAGGAATTTCTTTAATTTATTAAGTGCTACATGACGGCTTAAGAGTATTTGTATAAAATTTAATAAACTTTTAGTATGTAATGGATAATAGATAGATAAATAGATAATTGAAATATAGAATGTTAAAGAGTGTTGATTGGATATCTTATATACGATCTAATTTAACCGCATATATTTATAGAGCGATATATTTTATTTTTAAATAGTAGGAAATCCTACTTTAAAGCCCATCAGATTTTTTAATGATACTACGTACGTATGTTTTTTCTTTATTTTATCGCTTTTATACTTAGTTTTTTCTTCTCATCCGGTGAAGAGTAGATAATTAAGCTTCATCGTTTTTATTTCAGATGTACGTACGTACTGGATACTTTCCTTTTTCTTTTCCGTCCCACAGGAGGAAACTATTACTTTTTAAAATAATACATCAAATCGAATGGTCTATAATATTGGGTCCACCAATTTTAGTGAAAATCGACGGTGAAATTAAATAGTGGCACGTAGCGATCTAGGAGTGTTTGTAGGAGCGCCACATGGCGGCTTAAGAGTGTTTGTAGGAAGTTTAATTGACTTTTAGTATATAATAACTAGGAAGGTAGCCCGCGCATGCGTCGTATGCTAAGTTTCAGATAGTTATAAAAGCTAAATATTAACTGGAGAACATCTGCCACAATTTCTCCATACATTTTTTTCATCGGCATTAATCGTATTATAATTTTTTAACCTATTAGCTTTATATTATACTATCATATTTTTATATTCTTCCTCATCATTTGAAAAGAAGGTAGACTTATTTTCTTTAGAAAACATATCATCAGAAGTAAAAGTAAGGTGTTTTTTAATTGCATATATATTCTGATAGTTTATTATAGGATAAATTGGGGACTATTAGGGAGGACAATGAGAAGAGTCAGGGAGACAGAGAAGATAGGGACGATCAACAAAAGAATATATTGGAACCGTGAGGGTATCATTGCATGTTTTATTTAGTGGAGACACATTTTTTATTAAGTAATTTGTACACTTAAATTATACTATCAAATTTTAGTAGTATATAAACATTTTTCGTCTTTTAAATTTGATGAGTGTAGTTGGTTATTTGACACATTGAAAAAATAGACTCAAAACACTTAATAGACACATTGAAAATACGTAGAGCATCGTTATCATTGTTATCATGGATCTAATTTAGTGTAGCGCCCGTTCCGTCTTGGCGCCTAGCGGGAAAACTAGCTCTTAAAAATCCTATTTGCGAAATCCGTTTCTTTGCTTGTTGTCTAGTGCCCGTGCCATCTCAGGTCTCAAGTCCCCGATCCATCGTCGAGTTCAATCCCGAATCCAAATCCTTCCCAAATCAAATCCCTCCGCAAAAGTCTATTTTGCCTCCCTAGGGTTCGATGGGCCGAATCCCTCTCGGCCCATCTCCCCCTCCCTCCCCGGCTCGCTCTCTCTCTCTCTCTCTCTCTCTCTCTCTCTCTCCCTCTCCCCGCTCTGCCCGAGCGCTGCTCGCGCGAGCGCGCGAGCCGCGCCGAGCCCTCCCTCCTGCTCCCGCTGCCGTTCCCGCCGACGCCGCCCAAATAGCCGCGGCTCCCCGCGCGCGCGCGCCGTGGTGGCCGACCGCCTGGTCGCCGCCGCCGTCAGGCTCTGCCCGCGCCTGCCCGCGCCTGCCGCCCGTGTCGCCGCTCCGCTCCAAGCCGGTCCGCCGTCATCGCCGTCGTCACAACCCGGCCCCGCCACTCCGCGAGCTAGCCTCCAAGGGCCGGAGGCAGAGCCCTCCGCCCTCTCTGCCGCGTCGCCCTCTCTCCCTCCTCCTTTTCCCGAAATGGCAAGGAGGCAAGCCTCCTTTCCCTCTTCCTTTCTCCCTTTTCCTCCCATCGCCGGCGTCATCCTCCCCCCCCTCTGTCGCCGTTTTGGCTGCGAGCGCCGAGCGCCAGCTCGCGCCTTGACCGCCCAAGGTCGGTTTCCAAACCGTCATTGCCGCCCTTAAAGCCCAGGTGCCCTCCCTCCCTTTCTCTTCTCGTTTTGTCCCATCGTCTCCACTCCATTGTCGCCGCCTCCCGTGCTCTGTTCGCCGTCGCCGTTCGCCGTCGCGCGTGTCGGAGGAGCCGGCACGAGCGAGGACACGGAAGGGGACTCCGGGCGCACCCTCTCCTTCCTCTTCCCCGGCCCGAGGCCGGAGAGATCGCTCCCGTGCCGTCGGCCTCTCGTCACCGCGCCCTTCCCTGCACGGTAGTGTCGCCCTCCGTTCTCCCTCCTCGTTCCATCTCCTCCCCTTAGACTCGGGTAGTAGCACGAGTAGCCTCCCCGTAGCTAGCTGGCGCCGCCCCGACCGTTGCCGCCGCCCGCCGTGTGCTCGCCGCCGTCGCCGCCCGAGCTCGGAAGCGCCGCTCGTCGCCGGCCTCGCTCGGCGTAGCTCCGCCCAATCCGACGCTAGCAACGGATTCCCGTAGCCGCGTAGATGCTCTCACCGCCGGGAATCGACCCCTCGTGACCTCATCGCCGTTTCCCCCTTCTCCTGCCGCCGGTTGCCGCCGCCGCAATCCGCCGCCGTCGAGCATCCCCCGGCGAATCCGAGCCGTTGGCTCGTCTCCTCTCGTCCCGTGCAACCTCCCGGTGTGCTCGCTTTCGCCTGTATCGCCGTGGTTCGCTCCGCCGCTCGCCGCCGCCGCCCGCCGTCCGTTTCGGCCGACGTCGTCGTCTACCTCCCGCCGGCCCGCGTGGCAGCCACGTAGGCGCCACGTCGGCGCCACCTCGGCCACGACCGGATCGGCTGACCCGGCCAGCCGCCCCCTCCGTTTCTCTCCCCGTGCGCGCGGTCCACCGCGAGCCGTGAGGCTGCGCGTGGGCCCGTCGCACCGCGTCCTCCGCGAACCGCGCGCATGCGCCGCGCCCCCCTCCCCAAACCCTAGCACGCCCGCGTGCACCTCGCTCACGGTGAGCCGAGCCGCCGACAAGCGGGTCCCACTCGGGACCACGCGGAATGGACCCGGCCCACCGGCTCTTTCTCTCCCCTCCCCGCTCGCGCGCGCCATGGGCCGCCTTCTTGGGCCGGCCGGCCCATTAAGCTCGGCCGAGCCGCCCCTTTCTCTCGGGCCGCGCCCTAGCCGCCCGAGGGAAGTCTAATTTCCCTCCCTCTTTCTTTTTCTTTTCTTTTCTTTTTCAAAAAGGGTTTAAATAAATCCTTTTCCTTTAGACCAAAAATCCAATAATCTTAGAAATTCAATATCTTCCCAACCGTGAGTCCGTTTGACTCCGTTCAACTTCCAAAATTCCTCAAATCTCGAGATCTATCTAATGGCACGCTTAGAGGTCAATAATAGGGCTTTATTTTCGCCGTTTGTTGAGTTGTCCCGTTTCGCGTGTAGTTTCGGAGCCCGAAGACCCGCAGTGCGAGGATTTCGAGGATCAAGCTCAAGATCTCGAGCAAGGCAAGCCACCTTTGAACATCTTGAGCCCATATTTGAACTTAATTAATTTGCTTGCAAAATATTATGCATTGATAGGATTGCACTTAATCTGTTTGCCCCGTCTGCAAGGCAGACCGGTGGGCCTACCCAACTTGTTGCATCTGACCCTTCCACTGTTAATTGTTATACCATGTTCCCTTGTAACCACCTAGTTGCGCCTCGATATTCGTGCACTCTGTGCGAGTATCGACGGTCGCCTTCAAACTTAAAATCTGAGTAAGTTCTTGGGTAAAACTTGGATTTTTACAAAAGACTTGGAAAACCCGACACCTGGGTCGGTGCTTGCGAACTAAATGAATTTCCAAAACCGCGGACCGGGGAACGTACCGGGAGTACGTTTTCCCGCTCTTGCACTTAAGGACCGTTTCCTTGGAATTTCATCCGAACATAAGACAAGTACGACCACATGGGTGGAATGGGACACCCCTGGCTGAGTAATTAGCTAATCGGGGGAGCCTTGATGCCAAGAGACATGTGGATTCGCCGGGGTGGTGTCGGGGAGGACCCCTGGGCTTCCTGGCACAGTATGGTCTGGGACCTAACCTGGTGTTGGTCTGGGACCCCTCTCGTTGGCATATGGTGAACCTGTGTCGGCTTTCGAAATGCCTTGTCATGAAAGCCTTAAGGTCTCTAGTCGTGGCCGTTCTGCACGGGCTGGATGATCCGGGTTAGTAATGTCGTGTGGGTAAAGTGTACCCCCTCTGCAGAGGTTATTAAACTGTCCGAACAGCCGTGCCCACGGTCATGGGCGGATGTGAGGTGATTCCTAGCGTAGTTTTGTTTGACTACTGCCTTGTGAAATTTTGCTGTTGTGAAATGGGTTTGATGTTTGGAAAATCTGCGGCTGATGGGACCAGCCAGGCCCGGGTGGCCGTTTGAAAGCTATTGGCCGGGTGCCAATCTTGATCAATTCAAAAGATTGATACATTGCATAAACTCCGACCGGACGAGACGCACTTTCTCATCCGTGTCGTTTGAGAAGCACTCACTTAGTTGTTTCAAGAAAGAGTTCAAATAAAATCAATTGCAAAAACAGCAGCCCTTCTTTGAAGCCTGCATTAAACACTTATTTCCCATGGCTTGCTGAGTACTCTCGTACTCACCCTTGCTCCATATAAATTATTTCCCCCCCAGTTGCTGAAGAAGATGAAGCGGATCCCGCTGACGAGGAGTTCCTTCAGGAGCAAGCCGGCTACGATGAGTTTTAGGGTTTCGGCCTAGTTCCCAAGTCGCGCCTGTGATGTGTGGTCCCAGTCTTGGCTTCCGCGTTCCTTTTGTAATGCAGTTGTGAGCTCGGGATCTGTCCGCAGCCCAACATGACTGTACCCCTACTCTATAATAAAGAGACCTCTGTTGCTGTGATATTCTGTCTTCCTGTTATACCAGCACTGTTTCCTGGGACTGGTATCAATTAACAGGTTAATTTGGAGCGTCACGGGCTAGTTCCGCTCGGGACTAGTTCGGGGCGTGACATTTAGCTACATATATGTTTCTAGATTAATATAGAATAGCACATTTGATATCGTATTTATTGAAAAAAAATTCATCACTGTCTTGATGCATAGCATATCATTTCTATAATTAAAATATAGTTAACATAGGTCTTAACTTATTAATTTAATCACAAATATTATAAATATTCAAACCAGTTGGAAATTAGATGCACAGTTAAGCAGTTATATTTATTTGAATATTACTTTTAAGTAGTTAACCACGGTAAGTACACTATATTTTTTAACTAACTTATATACGTACACTTAGAGAGAGCTCGTTATTTCTGGATCACTCCAAGGCCGAACATAGGCCTGTTATTTTGCAAATCTAATTTAACTATCTGACATGCATAGTGGATCCATCAGCTTTAGTTGAAATCGACGGATGGATATTCATCTTTTTTCTTTTCTGGTAACTTGGGAGTTATAATCTATCTAATTAATATTTTTATTTATATATTAAGTGTTAGCTAGAAAAATATGAAAGGTGAGTTAGAAAATAGGAGAGGAGAAGAGATACGGAGGGTGGAGGGAGTACGGATTATGTACGTGCGCAAATACGGTGCGGGGTGTTGTACACCGGATTTTTTAATAGAGATCTAATGGTTAAAATTGATGGGTCCGCCTATTTAAAGGAAAATAATGATTAGATGTATTTCTTTTCTATCATAATTTTTAAGATTTTCTCTACTATATTAGAGTGCCATGTGACGGTTTAGGAGCGTTTGTAAAGCACCACGTGACGGGTAGAGGATTTCTCTAATTTATTTGAGATCCGCGTAGCGGTTTAAAAGCATTTGTAGAAAGTTTAATGTACTTTTAATATATAATATATAGTAGATAGATTTAGAATATGGTTTAAAGAACATTGATTAGATATTTATATATATCTTTATTTAACTAAATATATTTATATTTGTGAAGTAATATATTTTATCTAAAATCATATTTTAAAAACTGTTGATTTTTATGGAATTATGTTTTTTCTATCTTTATTTTCATGTGTACGTTTTTTTTTTCCAGCAAGATTAGAAAAGATCATGTACAAACGTATGGAAAGATAGCAGTAGTATCGTACAAATACATGCGTACAGATCATGAGGAGGTTATTATTTTTTAATAATAGATCTAATCTAATGGTGTAAACTAATGGGACCACCAATTTAAGTGAAAATCAACGGTGAGATTAGATAATGTCATGTGGCGACTTAGGAGCGTTTGTAGAGCGCCACATGACAGTTTAGGAGCGTTTGTAGGAAATTTTATGGACTTTTAGTATATAAAGATAGATATCATTAATAGGAAATAATTGCTGATAGCCTGACACCATGGAGATTTTACGAGATATTGTAGTGAGATCTTATAAATTAACAAGCAAATCGTAAAATTTAAAGCAAGTAAAATTAGTTTTAGAAGTAAGGGTAGAAACATTTTCATCTTTTTTTTGCTAGCTTATACACCAAACAGTGCGTGTGCGCTACAACATTACATACCTTCCATGGAAAGACACTAACCACACTCCTTTAATCATAAGAAATCAACACCTATTATTCCCATCTTTACTAAACCATTGTTGATATGAAATAATAACTTACACATGTAGCATTTTTCGTGATACTGTTGAAATATGCTGGAATAACTTACATGATTAAAACACAAAATTGACAGGTACATCGACAATTGTATTTCTCAACTTAAATCTCAATAATTTGCCTCGCAGCTGATTGAAGTCCTCAGGGATGTGTTGGACATTGCATTTCTGAGCATCTACAATTAGCAAATTTTGGAGTTGCCAGAAAGATACAGGAAGCTCTTCGAAAGTACATTCGCCAATGTTGAGGTACCGGAGAAGCTTTAAGTTCCCAATGCTCTCAGGAAGATAGTTCAACTTGCAAGACAGGAAACTGAGCATTCGTATTTTAGTGAGAAACTCAAACCAGTGCTTAGCTGCAGCAGTAACTATCTCAGAGTCAACACCATGGCACACAATGGATCGAAGCTTCTTATATTCACACAGCTTTCGTAGGTTGGTTTCATTGAGATCACCGCTGCCGATTATTGACAGATGTCGAACATCTTCAGGGATCTTTTGCAGATCTTCACTGCATTTTACAATGAAACACTCATTATCAGAAACCAGCTGCGCCATATCATGCATCAGCTCGTGCATGACATACTTGGAGTTGGAGGATTCTTCACTTACTTCTTTGTGCAAGAGCGATCGATGAACTAGTTCCTCAAAATATTGATATGCATCGCTCTCTAGCTTGCCACCCCTGCAGGACTCAACTAGGCCGGCTGCTATCCAATTGTTCACCAGAGTATCCTTGTCAAATCGGTGGCCTTTAGGATACATTGAGCAAAACAAAAAGCAGCTCCTCAGATGGCGAGGTAGATACAGATAACTCAAGCGAAGGACTGGCAAAATGTCATATTTCTCTTGTTTCAGCTCCCACAGCTCCCTTCCTGCAACCCAATTCCAGTGCTCTTTATCAAGCATAGGCTTCAGTAAACGTCCGAGAGTCTCAGCAGCCAACGGGCATCTCTTCAGTTGTGGGAATATCATTTTCCCAATGGGGTTCAGTTCTGGATTAACTCTACAACAGTCTGTTCCAAATGCACATGCCTCGAAAAATTCATCGAATATCGCCGATGGCAGCCCTTCTAGATGAAAGTGCCTGTTTTCATTCACTAGATCTGCAACCCTTTGAGACCTTGTCGTCAACAGAATCGCGCTTCCCTGTTCCGCAGATTTCAATGGTTCAAGAAAATTCTGCCATCTGTTGTCTTGATTGGCATACACATCGTCCCACACATCATCAAGAACTAGCAGGAACTTGGACTTGACTATCCCTTGGGTGAGAACCTGTTGGAGACTAAACAGGTTATCGGACTGCATCGAATTTTCAAGAGCAGACTGTATGAACTCCTTTGTTAATCTCTTGACATCAAAGTCGTCCGAGACAGAAATCCAGATCCTCAGATCAAAGTACCCCTTGACCCTCTCATCATTGAATACTTGGCGAGCCAAGGTAGTCTTCCCAACACCACCTATCCCAGCAATTGCTGAAACAATCACATTGTCAGTATCAAATGTTTCTTGCCTGCTGTCGCATGCTGCCCTTGTGCCCTTTGCCCTTTTGCAGCCTGAAATATTTCCACCATCGATACGCCGTTTGCGCACTGGGACAGGACAGATCTTCACCTCCAGCAGATCCAGCACCTCATCGACTTCTTTCCCCAGGCTGCGAACCTTGGATCTGTCATAGAAAGCGCTCATGGCCGGCCTCATCAACTTGCCAAACTGCTGTGGCTCGGCACGAACACGACGGTCAATGACGCTCCCTATAGTGCTTCTTAGGCAGCTAAGATCATCGAGGATCTCCATTACAATGTTGCCATCAGTGATGTTCTGCAAGAAATTGTCCACCCAGTTGCTCCGCCATGCCCTGCGCATCGGGCCCAAGTTGGAGTTGACGGTGGTGGTGACTGAATTCTTCAAGCAGATCATAGGCATCATACAGCCGGCTCTTGAGCTCACAGAGGAGCTTGGTCATTTCCTTGTCGTCCTTGACATAACTGAGCCACTCTGCGTGCTTGATCAGATCAGGCAAATCGAGCATGCAGTAGCGGAGTTGCTTCATCTTCCCGTCCTCTGAGCACTTCAGCTGCCTCAACTCCGACCCGCCCTGCCTCTGCTCCAGCCTACTCCTCCACCAAGATTGCAACTTGGAGACAGCGGAGAAGGCTGTCCCGAGGAATTAAAACCAATTGTTTGCGTCAGAGACGACGGACGTCGCACTTAGGAACAAGTCCATAGCTTCCAAAAAGCCAACTACTAAAACCAACACCAATATGACAGTATCACAATTATTCTATTGATTATCTAAGAAGGTAAAATTTCTATTGCACCACCAAATCGCCTTGCCCTTCCTTCCATCGTCCTCGAGAAATCAGATAAGGCCCTGTTGGGAGACAGCAAAACAGACACGAAATGACTTGCAAAACAAAGAATTAACAAACACAGTGAAATCCATATGAATGGATGTTTGGAGCAAAGGAATTTTGGGTATGGCAATTGCAAATTTGCACTCTGCCAATCTCACCTAACTCAACCCTTTGTAAACCTTTTCTGCATCCAAATCTTATACTTTCACCTAGATCTCTATCTCTTTCCCCGTCGTCACCTCGCTCAAAGCGAGCACCATCGGCGCGGCGGCCAGCGGGCAGTGACAGAGGGAGCACGGCTATCTCGGTCGGCCGGAGAGAGGCCAGGTGAGATCTATCCGCCGCGTGTTCGGGCAGCCGGAGAGTGCCGACCTGGAGCTGCCGCAGCGGCAGGAGGCCAGGAGCGCAGCTAGCTTGGCCGGCCGGATAGCGGTGACATCGAAGCAGCGGGTGGCAGGAGGACGCGGCGCTAACCCTAGGAGCGTCTGGGCAGTGGCTGGAGTGCGGTGAGCTTGGCCGTCGGGCGGCGGAATCACAGCGAGGAAGCGGACGACTTTTTTTTTTTTCTTGAGAAACACAGTTCAAACATGCGCTCGCAATGTGAGCACACTCACCCCTAAGAACACGCACGCACACCCTGTACACCCTACCCCTATGAGCACCTCCGAAAGACTGGGCCGGCATATCTTAAGATCGATGAAGTCACTACAGACGCCTCGCTGTCGACGGGTACATCGCCTATCACTGAAAAAATAATTAGCCGTAAATACGAACACCCCTGTCAAATCTAGGAAGCGGACGACTTGCGGACGACTTGGTTTGTCTCTATCCTGTGCATGCCAGCAGAAAAAAAAAAAGAAAAAAAAGAGAGAGAATGCTTCGCTGGATGTTAATAAAAAAAAAGAAAAATCAACTCGCCGCATTTTGCAAGGACAGCCGCGAAATGATAAATACTCCCTCCGTAAAAAAAGTGACGAATTTTTTGTGCCCAACATTTGACTGTTTGTCTTATCCTGAATTACTTCTCGTTCTACGGTACGTAACGTACTACTATTACTATGGCTCCATCTAGGGGTGCAAAAAAAAGTCAAAACTAATGAGCTAGCTTAACTCTTGTAAAACTCAATCGACAGTTAATGAGTCGAGTTAAGTGTGAACTTTTACTCGTTTGCTTAACGAGCCAACTTGAGCTAGCTCGTGAGTTACTCGGTTAGCTCGTTGAGCTCATGATGTATTAAGATAGGATTAAATGTTTATATTTTGCAGGTGCAAAAGTCAAAAACTCATAATTATACATTGTATCATAATCTTGTGAGTCATGATACATAGCATACCAATCATAATCTTTGATCATAGAATCACAAATTATACTGCATATAAATTTTAAACCATATATTTCGGTGTAACGAGTTTAATGGGTTAACTCGGACTTTTTAACGAGTCGAGTCGAGTTCCGTTTTTAACTCATTATGTTAAAAAGTCAAGCCAAGCTAGCTCGTTCACTTAGCGAGTTTTTAAGAGCCGAGTTGAGTTGGCTTGTTAGCCATCCCGCCTCCATCTCATATTTTTTTTTAAGTTAGATACGGGTGCTAAGAAAATCAGTCTATCTATTATCTATTAATCTCCCAACAAACTCCTAAATCGTTAAGTGTACTCTCAAATCACCATGTGATATTCTAATAAATCGATGGACTTACTGTTATTATATTTATGCTTATACTGTTATTATATTTAAAGTGAAGTACACCAGCGGTCTCTAAACTTGTCCGGGTGTGTCATCTAGGTCCCTTAACTCTCAAAATGCAACTTTTGGTCCCCGAACTTATGTTGGGTGTCATATAGGTCCATCCGATGACGTGGCATGCCATAGTGGCGCCTATGTGTCAGTGGGGACCCCAATGTCAGTCATATATATAAAAATAAAATTAAAAACCATATTTTCTCCTCTCTACCTCCGCGTCGAGCTCCGCCGCCTCCGCTCACCGACATGCGCGTGCCGGCCTACGTGCGTCGGCTCCGTCGGCTCCGCCATGCTGGCCTCCTCGCCGCGGGCGATGCCGCACCCGCCTCGGCCCGAGCAGCCTTAGCCGGCCCTCCACGTCGAGCTCCACTGCCTCCGCCGGTTGCACCGGCTTCCGTGCACCGGCCTCCGTGCCGCAAGCGACGGCGCACTCGCCTCGCCCGAGGCCGTTTCCTCGGCACCTCCGCTGTCGACGTCGCGACCTCACACGGCTCGCCGTCGCCGGCCGCGCGCGGCTATGTTGCCTCCCCACCCAGGCGCGACATGGCAAACCCCTCCGCGCGATACGGCGGCCAGACTACCGCAACTACTCGCTGGCCTCCGCCACCAACCAATGCCGTGCGGAGCCACCTCCGCGTCGACCACCGCCGAGTCCGCTTATGTCCGCCTACGCGAGCTCCTAGCGGCGCCGCCATGAGCGGCAACCGGCACCCTCTGCTGGCACCACGTGCCTCCGCAGCCTCCGCTCGGTAGCACGTGTGGATAGATGCACGCAGTGCATGGCCCTATTCATGTGTCAACCTGCACCCATGCCTGCATGCTCGCGCGAGGCCTCCTCCGTGTTAGCTTCGCTCCGCCGCCACGGTTTCCCCCGGTTGGCCGTGGTGCTCGGAGCCGGTTCCAGCGTCATGTGCAAGGTCTACCGCGGCTCCACCTCCAAGAGGTACTGCCGTGGCCTCGCACGATTCTGCCGAACTCCGCCATGACGCGGACACGCGCGGCCTCGTGCAAGCCACCTTTCGCCGCATCACCTCCGCGTCCGCGTCAAGGCCCCGGACGACTCTGCCTCCGGGACCCCCGCTGCGGTCTCGCTCGGTCGCGTGATCTCATGCTGCGGTCCTCTGCTTGCCGCGGGCAAAGCACCTGCGCCAGTCACGCGCGGCTCCGCCGCCTCTGCTGGCCGCATGCGGCACCGCCGCCTTGCCGCGCCGGCGCCTCGGTGGGGACCCACATGCATTTGTGCAGAGGGGTTTGCCGTGTCACGCCTGGGCGGGGAGCCGACGGAGCCACGCGCGGCCGGCGGAGTCGCACATGGCGGCGGCGGCGGCAAGCCGCGTGAGGTCGCGACGTCGACAGCGGAGGTGCCGAGGAAACGGCCTCGGGCGAGGCGAGTGCGGCTTCACTTGCGGCGCGTTGGCCGGTGCACGGAAGCTGGTACAACCGGGGGAGGCGACAGAGCTCGATGCGGAGGGCCGGCTGAGGCTGCCCGGGCCGAGGCGGGTGCGGCATCGCCTGCGGCGAGGAGGCCAGCATGGCGGAGCCGACAGAGCCGACGCACGTAGGCCGGCGCGTGCATGCCGGTGAGCGGAGGCGGCGGAGCTCGACGCGTAGGTAGAGAGGAGAAAATATGGTTTCTAATTTTATTTTTATACGTATGACTGACATGTGGATCCCTACTGACACGTAGGCACCATCGTGGCATGCCACGTCATCGGATGGACCTATATGACACCCAAAACAAGTTCGGGGACCCAAAAATGCATTTTGAGAGTTCAGGGATCTAGATGACACACCCGCACAAGTTTAGTTAACGCTAGTGCACTTCTCTCTTATATTTATGCTTATACGGTCACATACATCCCCTTAAAGGATCCGACGTCCCCGTCGGTCCAACTTAACCACATAGCCACACATGCATATAGGAAAATGTCCAGGAACACACCCCCTCTTAACGCATGTTGTATGTCTAGTGCTAGCCATATGCCATGCCATGTGTCTCACACAAAGCCCACATGCGCCATGCGCCATATGGTCGTACATTGACCCATATGAGTAACCGCGAGGGTCAGCTTTGATACCATTTGTAACAGTCCGCCCTCCAGAACTACGCAGCCCAGTCCAACCAACAGGTGGGCCCCACTCACACATACCACTTCACTTATACTTTTGTCCTTGTTTTGTGTAAAAGGGTTAACCCGGGAGTGGTATGGTTGGAGTGCCTTATAAGTTGGTTCCACCCATGCTAAACATGCGCACACAGCTCTCATGGACCATACATGTCCCATCCTAATTGGGCCATGATGTCACAATTCACAATATATTTAGATTACATCTTCTATTCTCTTGCTTCCGTTCTCGATTCGCTTGTAGGAGATAGCCTTATTGGTGAGGTCAACTGTGTTTCGGCTCGGGTGATAACCAATGGAGGGGGTAGTGTAGCGATTGCAAGGGGTTCGGTCATCCTGATCGGGGCCTCTGGATTATCAACATCGAGCTAGTCTCCACAATCAACCTATCCAATACCTAATGACAGATCAGGACCTTACTCCTCATCAAGTGGTATCAGAGCGCTAGATTGACCGTAAGGTATATCTGTCTTTACTCGTATTGTTTCTCCCTACCTAGAGTCCAGAAAAGCGCCACAAAAAATAGTTAGTTTCCACTGTTTCAAACCCCTTTGTGCCTTTGCAAGTTTAATTTCAGTTTCGCTTTGTTGAGTTTGTGTCCTATAGTTAGAGTTGTAGTCGCTGGTTTAGAGTCGCTTTCATAGTTCTAGATCAATCTGTTGCTCTGTGCGAGAGCTTTCCTTGAGATATCGGGTTCTACTCGGTTTTGAATTGCTAGCAGCCTTGAATTTATAACCCTCTTTCGTAAGCCCTCTTAGATAGGTTGTAAGCCGCCTTGTGTCAATCACCCTGCATCGCTAGTCTCCTTGTGTCAGGCCGCTAATTTAAATTATTACAACTAAATTTATGAGTTGAAATCCGGGTTAATTACTCTAAAGTACATATTAACATAGCGGTTCGAACAGCTAGGCGAATATTGCCTATTTTGCAAGATGAGTTTTTTCTTAGAAAAAAAATATAATAATGACTACTTATTCCAAAATATAATACAGAGTAAATTTCACAAAACTAGATACTTTGACCAGATTATCATAAAACTACAAATTTAAGGTCATATATCATAGAACTGCAGATTTAGCAATAAGTTTATCACAAAACTACATGTTTAAGATTAAGTATAAAAAAACTACATATTTAATAATAAAATTATTACAAAACTATAGATTTTGGGATTTAAATCCTTTGCACTAATATTATATTTGAGTTATAAATGTCCAAGTTTTATGATTAAATTGACATTAAACCTATAGTTTTGTGATAACTTTGTTATTAAATTTATAGTTTGCGATATCTATTAACTTATTAAAGGAATAGAAAAAGGAGCCTCCACGTTCGCTCTCACGGTATAGAAATTCTCATATTAATCGGAGAAAAAGAAAACAGAGTCCATATAGAAATACAATTTAGAAATAGTTGAAATTCGGAACTAAAAAATAAGGAATATTGGAAGATGAGACTAGAGTCCATATAGAAATACAATTAAGAAATAATAGAAATTCAGAATTAAAAATAAGGAATATTAGAAGTAGAGTATAGAGTCCATATAAAAATACAATTAAGAAATAATAGAAATTCGGTATTAAAAATAAGGAATATTAGAAGTAGAGTATAGAGTCCATATATAAATACAATTAAGAAATAATAGAAATTCTGAATTCTATAACTAATATAAATATTCGTATTTTTCCGGTCGTCACATCTAATTTTCGTCCGTTTTTCGTCCATACACAATCCTATTCGGTTAGCAATAGGGATAGAAAAAATTGCAAAAAAAAAAAACACCGCCGCCGGAGAAGAAGAGAGGCGGCGGAGGGAGCGCCGCTACCGGAACCGCCCGCGGTGGCTGCCACAGCCGACGGATCCACCCTCGGACGAAGCCGACACCGTCGTCGCCGTCGACGCTGACGGGGAGAGGGAGAGGGAGAGGGAGAGGAGGAGGGACGGCCGTCGCCGCCGTCTCCGCCGTACCCCGCCGTCGCTGCGCTGTGCCGGCGAGACGGGAAGGAGAGCCGCCGCCGCCGCCACCGCTAGCGTGGGGAAGGGCGCCGCCACCGCTAGCGTGGGGGAAGGGCGGCGCTACCGCCGCCGCCGCCGCTGCCGCCGCAGCCCTCCGTCGCCGCCGCTGTAGCCCGCCGTTGCCGCACCGTGCCGGCGAGAAGGGAGGGAGAAGGGAAGGGAAGCGGCGCCGATGGTGGGAGAGGCGGCCCGCTGGGGGGAGGGGGAGAGGCGGGAGATGGGGAGAGAGAGCGGCGCCGCCGGAGGGAGGGGAGGGGAAGCGGCGCCGGTGGGGAGAGGGGGAGGGGGAGAGGCGGCGTCGGGAGTGGGGTGGGGGAGGTGGCCGAGCGGCTTTGGGGGGGGGCGGGGTGGAGGGGTGGGGGATAGGGAGGGTTAGGGTTAGGGTTAGGGTTTTGATAAGGCCGTGGGCCGACCGGAAGGGCCGGAAATAAGTCTATTTTAGGTCCCTCGGGCCGAAAAAAAAAGAGAAGTTTATTTTTAGTCCTTCATTTTCTCCAGAAGCATTTACAATTATAGTTATTATTGAATGTGTTTATTTCTAAGCAAACCTAAAAGGAAGTATTTTATTTCTTTTTCCAATTAAATAATTATTAAATAATGTTTGTATTATTAAAATTAGCAATTAAGCTCTGAAAATTTCAATAAAATTCCAAAGAGCGTAACTAATCATGGAGAATTTAATAAAATTAAATTTAACAATGTCATTTTATTTCTCACACTTGCTTTACTTGTAAATTTGTTTAATTATACACATACCTACTTAAAAATACCAAATATTTCAGCAAATTTGTATTTTAATTAATTGCATATTTTTTCTGATCTGTGCGCTTCCCGATGCAACGCACGGACACTTTTGCTAAACCAAATAACAATTTTGGTCAATATACACACTCCGTAATAACCCGGTGCTACGCACGGGCACTTTTGCTAGTAAAAATAAAGAATATTATAAGTAGAGTATAGAGTACATATAGAAATGGCAAAATTTGCTACAGGACACCCAAAAAATGCGTAATTAGCTGAGGGATACCGAGAAAATGTGGAACTGCCCCAGGACACTACAAAATTTGTGAAATTTGCCGTAGGACACTGAGCTCATTATTTTATCATTTTCCGGGTGAAAGTGGCGAGTATTTTTTCAAAATGTCCAGATTGCCCCCGCGTCCCAAACTCGGTCGCCACACACCACTCGACGGACGGCATCACGAAGCTCGCCGCCGGAGAGTCCGCCGCGTGCAGCCGTCGGTGGGACCTATGGCCGGAGTCGCCGCCGTCATCAGGTTCCTGAGGTGGCGGAGCTCTTGGACGTGTGCTGGCTGGAGATCACTGGCAAGCTGCAGCCTGCAGCTCTCGCTCCTCTCTCCGGCGACGACGTACGCCGTCTAACTTGTCTGCTCCTCTCTCCGGTTGCTGGGCTGCAGCGGCGCGACGCCCCCGCCGGCGCCGGCGTCACACCTCTCAAGCCACATCAATCCTCTCCTACCAAGGCCCCTGCGCTCACCACGGCCATGGACGTTGTGTCGTCGTTGTCTTCTTCTCCGGCGCCGGCGCCGTCGGTGCTCAAGTCGGTGCTTCTGTCCTACGCGTATGTGAGCGTGTGGATCACATTCAGCTTCTCGGTGATCATGTACAACAAGTACATCTTCGATCCCACGATGTACAACTGGCCATTCCCCATATCGCTCACCATGGTCCACATGGCGTTTTGCGCCTCCCTCACTGTGGTGCTCGTCCGCGTCCTCCGCGTCGTCGCTGAGCCGACGTCGCCGCCCATGACGCCCAGCCTCTACGCTGCCTCCGTTGTGCCCATCGGCGTGCTCTACGCGCTGTCGCTCTGGTTCTCCAACTCCGCATACATCTACATCTCCGTCTCCTTCATCCAGATGCTCAAGGCGCTCATGCCCGTCGCCGTCTATTGCCTCGCCGTCGCGTCCCGCACCGACTCCTTCCGCCACGCCTCCATGCTCAACATGCTCGGCATCTCCGCGGGCATCGCCGTCGCCGCCTACGGCGAGGCGTGGTTCGACGCGTTCGGCGTCATGCTACAGCTCGTCGCTGTCACCGCCGAAGCCACGCGGCTCGTGCTCATCCAGATACTGCTCACCGGCGAGACGCCCCCGCCGGCGCCGGTGCTGGCGCAGGCCGACCGCGACGTGGAGATGGGCCTCCTCGGCGGCGAGAGCAGCGCGTCGCGGCCGGCGACGAAGCCACAGCCAGGTTCTTGATTGCGAAATCGCTCCTCCATCCAACCATGCGACCGAGTTTGGTTCCACCGGACTGCGCGTCGGCATAGATTTGGACACGGGGGCAATCTGGGCATTTTGAAAAAATACTCGTCACTTTCAGCCAGAAAATAATAAAATAATGAGCTTGGTGTCCTACGGCAAATTTCACAAATTTTGTAGTGTCCTGGGGCAGTTCCACGTTTTCTCGGTGTCCCTCAGCTAATTACGCGTTTTTTGGGTGTCCTGTAGCAAATTTTGCCTAGAAATACGACTAAAAAATAATAGAAATTCGGAATTAAAAATAAGGAGTATCAGAAGTAGAGTATAGAGTATAGAAATACAATTAAGAAATAATAGAAATTCAGAATTAAAAATAAGGAATATTAGAAGTAGATGATAGAGTTCATATAGAAATACAATTAACAAATAATATAAATTCAGAATTAAAAATAAGGAATATCAGAAGTAGAGTATAGAGTCTATATAGGAATTTAAAACTAACTAAAATTCAGAATAAACATAATAAAATTCAAAGTAGAGTTTAGAGTTCATATAAAAACAGTACAATTTACAAATAACTAAAATTTTCGAAATTAAAAAACATAGGAAGAATAGTCTGAAGTCAATATAGAAATACAATTTAGAAGTAACTGAAATTCGAAATTAAAAATTAAAGAATATTGAAAGATGAGTTTAGAGTCCACATAGAAATACAATTAGAAATAATAAAAATTCATAATTAAAATAAATAATATTGGAAGAAGATCCTAGAGTCTATATAGAAATACAATTTACATATAACGAAAATTCGGAATTAAAAAAAAGAAATATTGAAAGACGAGTCTAGAGTCTATATAGGAATATAATTTAGAAATAACAAAAATTTGATATTAAAAATAATTAATAACTAACACGTATATAAAATAGAATATGAATATTACACATTAGTAGTTTCGTAAATTTAGTACAAAATTTAAAATTATGTTATCATTTTAATATATTTGAATAATACATTGAGAAAATATATATGATATTATATGATAAAAAATATAATGATGCTAGCCGCGCAATTTTCGCGGGCCACCATGCTATTTTTACCTTAAATCTGTAGTTTTGGGATAAAATTAGTGTTAAATATGTAGTTTTATGATAATTTGACCAAACCATCCCTAGTTTTGTGAAATTTACTATTTTCTCTGACGATTAATCAATTTAGATGTTCTGATTTCAACCTATTTTTGACTTTTTGAGTCATGCGGCTCCTTGGGCGAACTCTCGCGGCTGCATTGCGCATCGACGACCGTGCACGTGCTGCTTCGCCAGGTGAAGTCCGAGTTGACCGGGTCAGGGATCGCCAGGTAGGCTTCGGTGGGCAGGTCGCCCATCGCCGTTGCCAGGCAAATGAGGGCAGGTCGCCCATCGCCGAGCCGAGTTTTTTTTTTTTTTTTTGAATGGTTCGATACCTCCAATTGATTCTATTCTAACCAACACGTTCTCTCCTTCATCTATTTCGATTCAGAACCACGCTGGAATTCAATAGCAATTCAGTAGGTGTATTTTTTTTTCTTCTCTTTTTTGCGATTCATCAGCAATTCAGCAGGAGTAGTTGCCTGTAATTGTAATTTGGATCGGCGACAGTTCAGTATTTTGTCCCAATTGCTGTACTAGTACTCGTCAGTCCCCCACATAGCTAGAGATCTCCACAGCTCAAGTCAAGGTTGCGGCCTTCCCGATGGATGATAAGAACCAGGAAGGCGAACCCGTGCCGACGACGAAGCCGCAGGAGAGGCTGAGCAACAAGGAAGAATATGCCACCTCCACGGAGGCCGGCGGCGGCGGCAGCAGCCGGTGGTCTCGACAGGAGACGCAGGCGCTCATCAAGATCCGGTCGGAAATGGATGACGCCTTCCGCGGTGCCACCATCAAGGGTAACCTTTGGGAGGACATCTCAAGGTAGTAAGAGTAAGAAAGCGATTGATATTTTCATACTTTTATAGATGTTATATGTGTTCAATGTTCACACAGAGCGAAGTAAGAAAGCTTTTTGTGATGTTATATGTGTTCAATGTTCACAGAGAGCAAAGTAAGAAAGCTTTTTGTGATGTTGTATGTGTTCAATATTCACAGAGTGCAAAGTAAGAAAGCTTTTTGTTTTTTTACCTTTTATTTAACTTTTGTTACTATATTTTACCAGTGGCTTTTTTTAACTATTCACATGTCACCTAGATTTTTCACATTGTATATAATCTAAATTCGCACAATATAAAAAAAACCATAATTTAGTATAATCTCAATGTAATTAATTTGCTTTGCTTTTCCCATCATGATCTTATATGTGTTTTGTACTTAACTTTAGTAAAGTCCTTGTTTTATATTGTACTAGCAGACATAAACATGAAATTGTAGCCATTGCTTTGTTTTACCCTACCAAAAAAACAAAATGTAAATTGCTAGGAGGGGTCACATTCCCTCATACGTTGCCTTTTTTTTGGGACGGAGGGAGTAGGTGCTAATTTGCTGATTGATTGATAAGAAAAACAAGTCACTTGATCAAATAGATGAATGTCCTTTTGGTTACCAGTGCTGTGCTCCGTCTTTCAGGGCACTTGCGGGGTTGGGCTACAGGAGGAGCGCCAAAAGGTGCAAGGAGAAATTTGAGAAGGTCCACAAGATCTATAAACACACCAAATCAGCAGGTGCGCCGCGCCAGGAAAGTCTGAAAGCACCAGTAGTGAGCTCAGGCTGCCCAGTGGTAGCGCCCTCGCCATCCATGGCCTCGGGGGCGGTGGAGCTCCACCATTCGCAGCCTATGAACCTGGACAACACCAGCAGCTTCCTTCCAATGTCAGAATCAGCAGAGCTGGAGTCGAGTAAAGGATGTGAGGAAGACATGATGATGATCACTGGAGAGATTGGCAGTAAGAGCAACCGCAGCAGTGGTGGTGGCAAAGAGCTAGCGGCCTTGTTCGATGGCTTCATGAAGCAAGTCGTCGAGAGGCAGGAGGAGATGCAGCGGCGGTTCCTGGAGGCCCTGGAGAAGCGGGAGGCGGAGCGGAGGGCACGGGAGGAGGCGGAGCGCGCGGCCCGGGAGGAGGCATGGCGGAGGCAGGAGATGGCCCGGCTCAACCGTGAGCACGAGCAGCAGCGTGCGCAAGACCATGCCGCGATCATCGCCTTCCTCCATCGTATTGGTCAACCCCCTCCTGGTGTCATCTCGACAGCAGCAGCACAACCTTTCCCATGGCCGCTGCAGCAGGAGCTAGCTCATGCCCCGCCGTTCCAACAGCAGCCAAAGCACAAGGAAACTGCACAACAAGATGATGCGTGGGCATCACTCAGCCTGCATCCCTCAAAGAGCCTGACGGATGAGCCGTCAGTACTGAACTATGCCACCCCAGGCACAGTGGAAAGCACTACTTCAACTTCAACACAGCATCCAATTGCTACCCCCGACTCGGCGCAGAACACTCATGATCCCACCACATTTCAGCATTCACCCAGCTTCGTCACATGGACGCCGGACGAATTTCATTCACCCGGTTTCAACTCATCAAATCAGGATGAACGGTTTGTGCTCGAGACCACTCTCCGTGGTATGTACGAACTTATTAAGCTCGCGGAGTGTTGGGTTCACAAGGATTATTCCATTGCTAATCTCCTGCAAGAAGCCAAGGATACAGTGTACTGTGCTGAAGACCTCTTGGACGAGCTCAATTACTATGAGCTCCAGGATGGAGTTGGGTTCAATTTTCTGACATCAGGATGACGGAAATCCATGGAAAGCTCAATTCTCTCAAAGAACAAATGGGGCATTTGGGCTTGCATGACATGCAACCACAGCATTTTATTTTTGAATCGGTCAGCCAGAAATACGGCAATCTCATGTACGACAGAACAAACTTTGGCTATCAGGAAGAGTTGCAGGTGTTGATTGATTCACTTATTTTGGACAAGAACAGTCCGACCAGCGGGCAAGTCGCTGAGGTGCCCAGCAGTGGTCGAGCTGGACAAAAGAATCTGTCCGTTTTGACAATAGTAGGAGATGGTGGTATCGGGAAGACTGCCCTGGCTCATTGTTCTTTCAATGATCAGAAAGTTCAGGATCATTTTGATCTTCTTGTTTGGATGTGTCTCAGATGGCTTTGATGACAAGAAGCTGATTAAGAGGTTAGCATGGGCTATTGCCGAAAGCGAAATGAAATCTGATGATCTAATTTGTCTCCAGAGAGTTCTAACTAATGGCATGATTCATCACTCAAGGAGGTTGTTGCTTGTGCTTGATGATTTGCAGGAGGATGTATGCCAAGAATATTACCTTGGATGGGAAAGCTTTCTTGCCCCCCTAAAATGTGCCAGTCCAGGAAGTATGGTTTTGGTGACCACAAGATCGATGAAGGTTGCTGAACATATTAGTTCAGTCTGCTTGCAATTGGCAGGTTTACCCGAGGAAATTAATTGGCATTTGTTTAGCATGCATGCATTTGATTTACCGATTTCTGACAGTGATCAAGAGGTTGAGTGTATTGGCAGAAAAATAGCTGCAAGGCTAAATGGTTCTCCTCTTGGTGCTAAAATTGTTGGATGTCTACTGAAGTTGAAACTGGATGCTGTATACTGGAAGAGTATATTGGAAAGTGAGTTGTGGGAGTTGGCTCATCACAAGGAAACCAGAATCTGGCCAGCCCTTCACTTGAGCTACCAATATCTCCCTTTCCATTTGAAACGATGCTTCTCCTTCTGTTCTATGTACCCCAAGAGTCATGAATTTGACGCAGAGACACTTGTGGATAGCTGGGTAGCAGTGGGATTAGTTGTGTCCAATGGAATCGTGCCTGCTGTAGATATCGGCCATGAGTACTTTGATCAGCTTGTGAGACGATCCTTCTTTCAGATATCTCCAACATCTTCCAGTTCTCGGCATGCATATGTCATGCAAGGTTTGCTGTATGAAACTGCGCAGAAAATTTCGACAAACGAATGCTTTGTGATTAAAGACAGCAGTGACTTGTTGAGAATACCTCCCAAAGTTCGTCATGTGTCAATACTCCACTTTAGTGGTCTTAGTAGCAGCGATTTAGAAAGCCTGCACAAGTACAAGACATTGCGGTCAGTTGTTTGCATTAGCATTGACTCTGATGTCATTACTACTTCTGTACTTGAAACATGGTCCTGTCATCTCACTAACATCCGGATGCTGAGGTTCATATCATGCCGGCTGAAGGAGCTACTGGGGAATGTTGGTAACCTGATACTTCTTCGCTATCTCGACATTTCCTCCTGTGACTTCGAGGCACTTCCTGATTCTTTTTGGCGTCTTCGTAATCTGGAAATCCTGGATGCTCAAAACTGCAGATTTGATGATGTTCCCAAGGACATTGTCAAGCTCGTGAAATTGAGGAAGGTTAGACTGAGGAGTGATCTTAACAACCAGCTCGGACATGTGCCTGGAGTAGGCAATCTTATCTATCTTCAAGATATGCCTTACTATGCTGTTGATGATACACCAGGAAGGGGAATTCATGAGCTGAAAAACCTGAACAATCTCCGAGGTGCACTGGAGATCAGTGGCCTTCACAATGTCACAAGCAAGGAGCAAGCAGTTGAGGCTGATCTAGACAAGAAAACCCATCTCAACACATTGACTCTTTCATGGCATGACTCGATCAGGCCTGACAAACACAACGGCGAACAGGAGATGGAGGTGCTTGAAGGCCTACGCCCTAACCCCAGCATCAAGAATCTGGAAATAAGATTTTACATGGGCTCTGGTTTCATCCACGCTGGCTCCTCATTGACGGACAAGATTTCTCAAGCTACCCTTTTGATTCCAATGACTTCTCAATCCTTGATTTCAATGACTTCTCAAGCTACCTCTTCGATTTCAAAACTAGTAGCAGGTTGGAATCGCTCTCGATCAGCTCCTGCCCTAACATAGCGAACCTGTTCATCACCGAGACGGGGAGCAGCAGCAGTAGCAGCAGAGGCAGCTCACCTGTAGTGTTCAGATCACTCACCAAGCTGAGCATCACCTGGTGCAGAAAGCTAATGAGCCTCGACAATCTCCTCCTGCCAGAGCTTCTACCTGAAATCAAGGTGATACGGATCTCCAACTGCGAGGAGTTAGCATCATTGCCGACGAATCAGCTCATCAAATTCACTCACCTGGAGGATCTGGAGGTGTCCCACTGCTGGAGCCTCAGCTGGGAGCAAGGCCTGACCCTGCCCAGATCCCTGAAATCGCTCAAGCTGGAAGCTTGCGGAGAGCTCACGGATTCAGTTCTCCGGTGCGGCCTGCGTGAACTCCCTGTGCTCGTGAGCTTGGAGTTGCAGTTTTGCTCCGGGGTGGAGTGCATCGGCGCTGAGATCTGGAGTGGATTGCCGTCTCTCCAGAGGCTGAAGATCTTCTGCTGCCAGGAGCTGAGCTCCATCGGAGGAGGAGAATCCATTGCAAGGGTGGAGAGTATAGATATCAGGCATTGCCCGAAGCTGAGAGAGCTGGAGCAGCCGTTTCAGAGGGGCTAACTGAACTGTCATCTGCTGCTGCCTGCTGTTGCCACGACCCAAAATGTCTGAGAGGACCACCTAAGCAAAGCTAAGCACCTCTAGGCCTGCACCTGCTGTAAATGTACACTGCTGTTATCCCTGCTGCAATGTACCAATGGATCGTGTTTTTGTCTTGACAAAACAATTTGAGTCTGTAGCCTCCCCTTGTAATGTAGGAGTATGTATGTATGTATGTATGTTCTGTTATTACCAAGAGTATATGTATGTTCTGTAATTGACAAGAGCTGACTATTTGTACCAACTGTAATAAAAATCAGGCAATGATGTACTTAGATCAGGATGATCAACTGCTCATGTAGCACAATCGGCTTTGCGATGGACACCTCCAATTCTTATCACATCTCTAGCAGAATAGCTGAAACACAAGGCATCTGGTCTTTTATTGAGTTGCCGCAGATCCAAACGCCAGGACGAAATCAGATGGGAGCAAGAAGCACCAGCGCTGTTGTCCCCCACACACATGCATGACGCCAAGATCACAATAGGGGTTTAACTGTTCAAGACGCAGGAAAAGATAAAACCAACATTCAACTGGACCACCAATCACCGCAACCAACAGCCAATTAAGTACAAGGGTTGAATCATTTGAGATTCATGGGCAGCTAGATTGTTCCTCTGTTTCCTCAGGACTACAACAAGGAGGGTTTCTATTTGTTTCGCAGTTCAACCTCGTGGGTGTCTAGCCCCTGCACGAGGAAATGGAAGCAGGAATGCAGGTACACAAAATGTTTCACCCTACCGCCTTTGTACGGGCTTGTACAGCACAACAGTCACAAACTTTGCCCTGAACCGATGGGTAATCCCCAGGGCGACGACGGATCTAGAGTTCTCTTTCTCTATGTAGAGGTGGTTGAGTACCACGTTTTGAGGTGGAGGAAGGCTGCTTGAATCATCTTGGCTTGGTGGGAAGCTCAATAATGTATGCTGCAGATGAGGAGGAACCAATGGGGGCTCTCGAGCTTCATCCTCATTTCCAGGAACAGGGTTGTTGTAGCTTGAATCTGGTGATGTTGGCACTTCAAACCCAACAACGTTGATCCCTTCCTACATTATTGAAATCCATCATAACAATGAATGCAATCAAGACTTTCTTTAAAGAACATAGGAACACATTCCAATATATCTTACATGGTCACCCCTGACTTGCCGGTCCATAGCAATTAGCAAAGCACTCTGTTGCCTATCCTGGTTTGAAAAAAAAAATACTCAAGTGAGTAAAGAATCAGAATAATCTGTGTACACTTGGGAAGTTGAAAATAAAATTAAGAGCAAACATTAATTTCTTATAAGAATCATATACTCTCTAATAAACATCACATCAAATTTACATAATGCCTGTCTTCACTCCATGCAAAAGACAGTTTGGAAGTTTGGTCGAACCAAATGGGTCAGAGATATGAATCACTAGCAACACCTTCAGTACGGAAGAGCTCTAAGCATTTGGTGTCATCAGAAAGGAGAAAGTAAAATTGAATTCAAAGTTTCAAACAGTTGCAATGTTTTCTCAATGACCAATTTCAACCCAAAACTGCTCCCTCAGAAAAAGATTATACTAGCTAAATTTTTCGTTCAAATACACATAACCAAGAGAAGCAACTCGCTCTGTAATTAACAGTCACCACTTAAACTGAACTAATACAGACAAAAGATGAAAAACTGGTTGTTGCTAAAAAATGACATAATAAATTGAAGTAAAGCCTTATCAGCACATACAAGTATTTGAAACAAAAAAAAAATGAAACGAAGTAACCAAAATTTAATGGATAAACAGAGACATAGTAATCAGTACATCATCATGGTAGACCGTAAGAGCCCACTAATCCAAAATCCAGGTACCATGCTTAAGTATTACCCTCCATCCCCAAATTTAAGCATTTTTAGCTATGAATCTGGACATGTGCTTGTCTAGATTCATAGCCGGAAGTTGTTATATTTGGGACGGAGGTAGTTGAATAAAGCTTACATGATCCACAGTTCTTAAGTGGTGATTAATATATAGAAATTTATGCACTAAGGAAAACTTCATATGCAGTGACTATACAAAAAGTCAGTAGCAGAATGTCATGCTATGGCCCATGAGGTGGTGCATAAATGGCAGGGCCAGCAGCGTAGATTATTGCTAAAGGACTATGTTGTGTAGTTGCATCCAAGCATATCTGTTGGGAACATTTAGACAATCCTTTAATTTTCCATTGTTAGGGGCCTCATAAAGAGAAATCATTTCCTATACATGGTAAGAAATCAAGGATAAACAAAGTTCCCTTGTAAATTGATCCAGTTCCAATGCAGAGGAGGAAATAAGCAAGAATTCAATCAACCTCATCTGGTGATCCCCAACATGTTCTTATATCTCTTCCATCATATCCCCTCCCTCAAATTCAACACTGCTGCCTGAATCATCAATGTTCACAGCAGTGCATGCCTGCCTTATACCATAACAATCTGCCTTCTCAAACTACTCTCCTCCTCTCCTAAGCGAGATCAGTGTGAAGAGATACCGAAAACTGATGTCTGTTATTCGTACGGAATCCCTAATTTGTTTTTATTCATTTGACTTTGATCTAGTTTGGTAAATCTGGTTTTGCTATGTGTTTATTAAATGCGCCCTTCCATTTATTCGTTTCCTTTTGCTGGCACCCCATGAACGTAATTCATCAATACCATCCTTGGCTGTGCATGATAGCTGCATAGGCCTCTTGCATAAAAATGGGCCAATATGGAGTGAACTTGAGGCTTAGCTTGCTCTGAATCTTGAGTTTTGGAGTTTAGTGATGAAGTAGAGGTTAGAGCTTTGGTACGGTTAGGGATGCCTTTCTTCCAAGTATAGGGGTAACTGGTAAGCGTTGGAAGAAGACAGAATATAGGAAAGTGTCATTTTGTTTGCGGGATATGGATAATAACGTAAGGCAACACGTTATTTAGTTTGGGGACTATGGGTAAAGATTTTGGCGGGATCACTGCATGGAATTCATTTATTACAACGTGACGTGTGGGATTGGGCCCTTGAATTGGTGTATGTGAGCATATTGACAAATATGTACAGGTTTAGTTGTGACATGCAGTTATCGTTAGGAAATTGGGTCTTAAATCTGTACATTTCTTTGACTTTAGTCATATATTTTGTATATGATAAGAACACAAATAATTCAAAAATTCAAGTACTCCACCACAGCCAACTATAAATCCCAAGCACAAAAATAGCACGAGATAGTCTTCCTTCCATGTAAAGTGTAGCATCTAATAATAGGTACAGATCTAAAATAAGCTAAATCATATAGTTCTTCAAGCATTTCAAAGCAAATTGAAGTACACGCAAATCCGCACAGAAGTAAACTGCTCATGTCCATCTCAGTAACTACAATTCCAGCAGCTACATTTCCCAACTACCCAGATTGATCATCAAAAGCCACAAATAATCAGGTGGGGCTAGTCTTTCACTCACCTTAGGATGGAGAGATTGATGAAGCAAACCACGCAAAGGCCACCCGAAGACTGCTTCCTCAGCCACCTGCGACCAAAACTAAAAATCAACAGATAAAAGTGAGCTTGCCGCACACACAGAGGCTCCATTTCGAAAGGCGAAATCACAGGGCGAGCGAGGCAAAGGGGGAAGGAGGCGCGGCATGGGGGCGGCCGATAGCGGGGATTTCTGGTAGAGGAGGAGCAGCAGCTGCTGCTGCGGAGACCTAGGGTAGGGCGGCGGAGAGCTAGGGTTCGGGTTCGGGGGGGCGGCAGATGAGAAGACGACCACTACCGAAGCGGCGGAGTCCGGCGGCGGCCATAGGGGAGGCACGAGGAGGAGAGCACGGCGGCGGGGCGGCGATCTAGGGTTTGTCAGCGGGCGGAGCCGCAGAGGGGCGAGGGGGGCGGCGGCGGCGGCTGGGAACGGGAGGGATGCGAAGCGGAAGGAGGAGATGGGAGGGGGGGAGGAAGGGAGGATGGATGGCGGCGGCGGGCGGCGGCGGGGGGAGTGGTGAGCTCACCTGGTTGGCGGCGGGCGTCGCGCGTGGTGAGGAGGCGGAGGACGACGACGAGGAGGAGAATTGGGGGTGGCTTGGGTACTTCCATCCGATTTACCGTCGTTTATTACAAAGAGTGGTATTTAAGCTTAAGCTCAGGTAAGGTGAGGCTTTTCGGTTAGTGTTAAGTCTGTGTTCTTCTCCTTCTTTTCAAACCCACCTCTCTTTTTTTAACCACGTATATTTTCAAATTACTAAATGATATATTTTCTAAAAGTATTTTATAAAAAGATCGCTAAAATAATCGTATTAATCTTTTATTAAGTATTTTTAGTTAATACTTAATTAATTACGTGTTATTAATAAGTAATACCGTTTTTGTGCGAGAAGATGGAGTTCCTAACTCCACCTCCTGAACTCAGCATGAGTTAAGCTCACAAGTCACAACATAAGAGCGCAAGTTTACGGTAGAGGTGATTGCTACATCTAATATTATTCACATTATCAATTAATTAATTGGAAAACAATTTATGCTACGCATTGCCTCTAATTTACTAACCCCAATACATAAGTATTTATTTTATTCGCTCTCATCCAATCAACATCAAGATAATAAGTATCAAGATAGTAGGTAGGATTGTTCTTTGATTTATAGTATCATAGTATCGGTATTACTATACATAACTTTTATATAAAATATATAATATTTTGTATAAATTAAAGCATATAATATCAATTCTGATAAATTTAATTGGTTTTATGTAAACTTCAGTATTATTTTCAATCCGTCTTATTTTAAATAATATTTGGTAGGATCACAAGGATCGTAGTATCGGGCTACTACCTAAGATTTTGTACGATCGTATAAAAATGAATAATAAGATTGAGAAACTATGAAAATTAGGATACTACATAGGATCGATACTGTTTCAGCTTGATAGGATTGTAGTATCACAGAATACTAAGATATAGATCAGGATACTAACAACTTTGATCAACATCACTATTTTCCATTTCTTCCTTAAAGTTTGTGAAAAGAGTATGGCTGTGTTCGATTAAGCTACATATTACAGCTGTTGGGCTGCTGTTGGCTGTATCAACAGTCCGAACACACCCTCTCTCTTGCATGAGGGGTGACTCATCCTCTCTCTTCTCTCCTCCACCTCACCATTCAAGCTTAGGTAGAAGTATCATCTAGGGATTTATACTTAGATGTTTTATAGTACATAATCTTAGTGGGCATGTTCCGCGAAGCCGGACTCTAGTTCTTTACCTGCAGGAACTAAGCAACAGCTGGCTTGTTGCAGCCAAATAGACCCAATATTTATTTGAAACACTAGAAAATCAGTGCGTCAATTGGCACGCCTATATTTTATATCCCGTTTATGTTGTTTAATTAATTTTTTTACATTTCGGTATTGTAGATGGCCAAATAAGTTTATTTACTCGTATCGAATAATGAATATAAGAAAGTGATACTACAATAACAAATGTTGAATATTAGTCATCAAAGAGAGATAAAATCATTTTTAATAAAGAAGACTAACCAACTAAATAATTGGTGGATTTATTATCCTAATGTGTGACCTAGTTTTGAGTCGAAATGCAAGACTTTTTCTAAATAAAACCGTTGTCGTTTTGAATATAATTAATTAAATAAAGGGTACGTAATCACAATCACGGTATTTTTTTAAGTTGTTTCTGTTGGTGTGAGCATTGCGTAACCCGTGTGTTCTATTTAGAGTTAATTTACAACATATAAATTTTAAATTTTAAATATAATATTTTTTTCATCTCTAAATTTTTTTTCCTTAATCATTACAATTATCATCAATTGGAAGAGGGCAAATTTCTCTAATTTCAAGGTTTCCATTACTCTGCCCAATCGAGAAGCTTGAGGTGCTTTCTTTTCTCTAATTTTTATCTCTTATACTTCCTCCGTTTCACAGTGTAAATCATTCAAGCATTTCCCATATTCATATTGATGTTAATGAATCTAGATAGATATATATGTCTAGATGCATATATTAGAAATGTTAGAATGACTTACATTGTGAAACGGAGTGAGTATAATTTATAGATTTATCTTACAAAGTATAGCACTGTCACTTGGACCAATATAGGCTTGCAGTTCCAGTGCCAGCTTTAGAACTATTGATGATTGATAGATTGATTAGAATAAAATATTCGTATAGAAATTTTAGTGTAAATACGGTAGAAAACTAAGTGACATAACTGGTAAACGATTACCTTTTAGTGATTACTATATTTATTTATTTATTTTGTTTTCACGGGTTTTACTTTTGGTATTATCGACACTGACTCATGATCAACGATGTATTTTCACTTCATCACTATCACTATGCGGTCAACCTTTGGTTCTCTCGTTATTTTCCCTAGCTCTCGTGCATGTAGCCGATGTTCTAATACAACAAGGTATGAGTGTATGACATCGGTTTCTTTTGAGGATGTTTTATAATTAAAGTATAACTAGATGAAAGTATTTTCATAAAAAAATATCTGTTGGCGTCATTTTTCATATACCATGTCTTGATACTTTTATACTCCGTATTTACTAGTGAGTTACTGTTTAGATTTTTATCTTAAGCATTCTACCACTACTTGTTCTAGATAAGAGTGAGTATTATAGGCGCTAGTCTAATTATTCAAATTGAAAGGGTGGGATATAATACACATCCTCTACGGTATGTAGTATGTATTAAGTGTAACCGATATGTGGACGGCACTTTTCTTTAGTCCCACATGTCAGTGTCATAGAGTGCAACATGAAAACTGTTTTTTAAAGAAGAGAATCTTGCTCTAAAAGAGTGAGCTTGCAAGTTAGGAAGGTGGCTCCACGATTCTTTCCACCTTTTAGATAGATTAGGAGCTTGCCTTTCTATAGCGGTGCCAACAATGATTATCAATTTGTCATGTTCCAATAGCAACCACCCAATCTCTACTTAAATAATTGGTAGCTATGTTGCCATTCATATTCTATCTCTTTCAAAATAACTCAACCAAGAATGGATATGGCTCATCATAATACAATAAATATGGATAAAGACTTGTTGCATTGTAGATTGAGTTATTTTGAGACAGAGGAAGTAGACATGAGGTAGAGATGAAATCCTGTAAAAAAATGTATGTAGAAGAGGAAAAGAATAAGAAATATTAGCAGACCATCCAAGAAAATTCCAATAAAAAATCATCATGCAAAATAGAAGGAAATTCCCTTCCAATGATCTAGATATGCAGTCCGGCCCATTTCAAATGTCTTAAGGTGTTTGAAGTATGGGCTTAACACTCCACTTATATACTTCCATGCATACCTATTAACCATCCCTGTTATTTGAGAATTGCGTATATAGTAGTAATAAGGTGTCCATTTTTCACTTTTAGATAATTTTGCTTGTGGTGTTTTAATAAGTTTCTGAGTAGGGATAAAAACAGAGCTGATAGTTTTCATCCACTCTAGACAAAAACAAATACGGATATCGTTTGGAGTGGACAGTTCTCGGATAATACGGATATGGATACGCATATGAATATTTTTTTTCCTGGATATGAATACGAATATTATATTGGAGTTTCCGACGGATACGAACAATAATACAAATATCCTATGAACAATGCTATTCGGATATCAGCTGAAGGTATAAAACACAACCTATTTCTTTCTAACTCTAGACCTTCAACCTACCTCTTTAGATTTTAATAGTAATCCATATCACAACCATAGTTCCCGCTATTAATATTATTTAAACTTTTAAATATTTTTATAAATTACATTGTATGTTATATGTTATAATATCGACTAGACATGCATTTTGTACCAGTATAATGATGTACATGTTGAAGTTAATTGATATGTTTTTAGTTTACAATGAAACTTTTTTTTTGTGTAAAACGAGCTAATTGTGTGTGATAGTATTTGTCTCTATTAGTAGTTTAGGTCTTTTTTATTGCGAGAAATATTTGTTTCAGTATTCCTGTCTGACTATATTTGTCGAAATAATTGTTATTTGTTTATGTATCCGAGCTATTTGTATTTGTCTTATATCCGGCTAAAGGTAAAAAATAAATATAGTATGAGCACTTTCTGTCTGTATGAGCTCTATTTTCATCCCTATTTCTGAGATGAGGTATGTTTTGTACTAGTAGATCATAAGCCAATACAAAGACAATAAGATTTGTCATAATTGTAGTGTAGCTGAATGGCAGAATAGCTAAATGATTTTGTGTTCACTCCTTAATTAGAATATAAATGAACTACTATAAAGTTGAAAATAGGCTTTTAAAGAAAACCATATTTATAAAAGTTTTACGAAAACCGCGCCGTTTATAAACTTGCGCAGCGTATCACATTAACCCGCCATTTTATTCATTACTTCCTCGGTTTCACAATGTAAGTTATTCTAGTATTTCCTACATTCATATTGATATTAATGGATCTAGACATATACGTTTCACAATGTAAGTCATTCTTGCATTTCCCACGTTCATATTGATGTTAATGAATCTAGATAGATATATATATATATGTCTAGATCCATTAATATCAATATGAATATGTGAAATACTAGAATGACTTACATTGTGAAACGGAGGGAGTAGAATGCATGGTTTAAGCACCTTGCTGACACAAACTTAAACAAATGAATAGTACAGTAAAAAGCGTAATAAAGGTTTTGCCAATAGCTAAAACCTCTGTTATAATTAAGTAGTAATTAATTATTCAGTTTTCGTCGCAGAGGCCATACCAACGTGGCAGGTTTAGTTAGTGGCGCAAGTATTTGTTTCAGCTTCTCATTCGACTTCATCTCCGGCAGTCAATTGTGGAGTATCAATTCTGCACTTCTAGTCGAATGTGCAAGCATGTGATGCATGCTTTGATTATTCCATGGAAGCTTCGCCAAAAATAACTTTTGCTTTGTGAAACACGGTCTATTCGTGTCGACACCAAAATTCGTCCGAAAAGCTTTTTGTTTTCTTTCAGAAATTAGAGAAAGCGAGGGAAAAGAGTTTCAGCTTAAAATTATCCATCTTTAAAACTGCATTAAAGCATGCAGAGACAGGAAATTCTGCTTTTCAAAGCATTGTAGAGCTGTGATTATTTGACCGGATCTTTTTAATACTCCCTATCGGCCGATAGACTACCGTTTACTGATTTTTGCTATTTATCTGTCTTGTTGGTTGTAGGATCAAACCATCTTATACGCTTTTAAACTAAAAAATTAGACCTGCACTAAAGTAAAGCAAATCTTTCAGGCCATGTGTTTTCCATCAACACTAATACAATACATGCACCTAATAAAATTAAAGATCTTGGGAGTGCAGGATTTAGAAAATCATAATTTAGGGAGGATAAGGTGCTAATTAATTGTATTAATGTATACACGTCTTATATTATGAAACAACTTTAAAAAGTAGTTATTTTATATATTTTAGAATGGAGAAAGTAGTTTAAAGCTATTAATCATCTGTTTGTTTGCTGATTTGTTAGTCGCAACTAAACTTTCAATTTTAAATTTTAATTTAGAGTTCATTTGAACGATTTTGTTCATTGTAGTTCATTTTTCATCATTATCTTTTAAATCTTAATTTAAAAACATATATAATAAAAGTTTTACTCATAAATAATTAATTGTTACTTTGTTCCTTTTTCACAACTTATTAGCCATAGAGCTAATAAGAGGCTTAGTTTAGGGCACAAGTAAGCTTAAGACTACAACGCAATCCATCATTTTGGGCCGCCAATTTTGTATAAGTGGATTATTCCCCGTGTAAGAAATGAGAGGGGAGAATTAGACCGATCCCTTGTCTATAAAATTTGGTGGGGTTCAATTACATATATTGATATTTACAATTAATCCTCCTATCTCCTTCCTCAATCCCTATGGGAAATGGATTAACCGAACAAATCCCAATATTGGGGATAGTTGTGACGAGTGTTCAAATGATTGGAAATAGGGAGGTAAAAGTGTATGTGCTTGCCACTAGTTGGTATTAGTGCAGCGACAATGTAGACATAAGGGGGTCTTAAGCTTTTTAAATAAACCTTATACATTATGATAGGAGACATTTGGTTGAGCTAGCCATATGTATAAAGACCACTCACAAGGAATAAAAAAAAATCTATCACGCTTTCCTCTCCCATAATAGTGCGACTTTCTCTCCATCTCTCAACGGTTAGTCTTGGGTTCATGAGGTCTACCTTAATACCCTTTAATATCCTCTCTTGTACATGACTTCAGTGGGACCTATATTATAAGTAGTCAACATTAATTGAGCATGCCCTTAAGGGCTTATTTGATATGGGGACTAATGTTTTTTTAACAGCCAATCAACTGACGTTTTATTAATAGAAGGGAGTTTAAGTATACACAGCCAAAGGCCAAAAGAAAAGGAAAATTGTACATACTTGAGTTCAAACAAACTTGCAAGTCAACTCTCCTTACACCTCACGGCAACATTCTCTCAATGTGTTTTGCGTCGGCCAGCCCCTGCGATTGATTCTTTGTTACACTGACGCCTCTTTCCCTCTAAAGATTCTCACATTCCTTCCCCTCCAGATTTCCCAAGCAATGAGCAAGAAGACTAATTTGAGCTCTTTGTGATTTGATGCTTCCGGGTTGCTTATTCCTTGTGCCCATCAATCCAATAGGTCAGTACTGTTGTTCCACCTCGAGATGATATGTCCTTGGCCTAACCACATGAGTACGCCAAACCAGATTTGCTTAAAGATCGGCATTCAAACAATAAGTGGTTGACGGTTTCTAGGTTTCATAAGCATAGCTGGCCGAAGTAATTATTTGGCCACCCCCTAGCTTGCAATTGGTCGACTGTCCACATCCGATTTTGCAGCACAAGCCAACTAGAGACGTTGCATTTTACCGAGGCCCACGCTTCCTAGGTCAACTTTGTTGATGGCGAGATTACCATTCCGTTGAATTGGAATTGATAAGAGGATTTTGCACTAAACTCCCCATTGGTTGTCCATCGCCAAACGATCGAGTCTTGCACTCTGTCTGTCAGTTGTGGGGGTACTTGTGCTAGAACCCCCAAATGTGGAAGAATTCAGTGAGAAGGGCGATCGTGAGGCTGTGGCGGATGTCGCTGATCCATCTTCCTTGCCGCATGGCTTCCTGAACCGTGCGGTTCTTTCTCTTGGAGTGCCTGTAAAGATTTGGCACTTGGCTTTTTAGGATTTGGCCAGCAATCCAATTTGATTCCCAGAAGCTCGCTTTTCGTCCATCACCAATAAGGACTTTGGTTGATGTTGCAAACATGTTATTATCCAGTTCATCGCAAGATGTTTCGGTTTCTATTGAAGGTTTGTTTGGTGCCCTCCATTCATACCAGAGCCACCTCAGCCATAGGGCTCTACTTTTTTTTCTAAATTGGAAAATCCAAGGCCCTCATAATGAACAGGAGAGCAAACCTTGGGCCAATTGACCTTGCATTTGCCTCCATGCATGTTCTCATTTCCAACCCATAGGAAGCGTCGCCTCGTTTTGTCAATTTCTTGAAGGGATTGTTTTGGTTGTTTCATTACCGTGATAATGTACATCGGGATCGGGATGGCACTTACAACTTTGTTCATCATAATTCCTCCCCCCCCCCCCCAACCCCGCATGCATACAAACAGTGATGGCTCCAATCCCGAGAGACAACCCTTTATCTTATCATGGATGGGCTGAAAATGCACCTTGCACAGGCAGCCTGGGATGAGTGGCAGCAAATCAATGGGAAGTTTGCTCTTGTCCTAGAGAAATCTGGGGACTAATGTTGCTATGTGCGATGATCAATTTCTATCTTGGTCACAAGTGTGACAAGATTTAGCGAGAAATGGAGTGTACACATAAGAACTAGTGAAGTACTGGCACATCATCATAATTATAAGAGCTAACCGGTTAACAAAGCGTGACACGTCTAAGGTTTAGAATGATAACTGTAGCCGCCAACCAATCAAACGTACCTTTAATTAACTTGCTTATTCTAATTGCTATTACCAAAAGGCAATGGCCGGACGGAAGAAATCCAGCTGCACCACCAAGTACAAGCATATCATGTATTTTATTAACTCAACCATATGTCTCATAACAGCACACAACTCCATACATATATGTATATTGTAATCTAATCTACCAACCTAATTAAACTATATATACGGAGTAGTATAAATAAAGCTATATGGGCTAAGATTCCAATGCACATGCGACAAGAGACCAAAACCGCAGAAAAATCCCTCCTTTCTACTCTCATCTCAAAATATAAGAATCTATGACTAGATATGATATTTTCTAATACTATGAATCTAGACAACTGTCCAGATTCTAGATTTTTATATTTTGGAACGGAGGGAATACAATCTCTCATATCTGCACATACATTTCATACATTCATCTGAACTCTGAAGAGATTACACTAATATTCAGTTACAGTAATTCACATGATGGAGCAGGCGTTGGGGTTCTCGTCGCTGAACATGGTGGTGAGTCGCTCCTCCGGCGCGGCGGCGGCGGCGGCGGAGCCGTAGCTGGCGACGGGCATGACGGCGTCGACGCGGCGGACGTGGCCGGGGGGAGCCCTCTTGTCGTAGGCCGGGGCGGCGTAGGGGTGGGCGACGAGGGTGTAGGGCACGTAGGGCCAGATCTCCGCCTTCTTCCCCGTCGCCTGCACCCGCTTCACCACCTTGTGCGGCTCCACGAACCCCTGCACCGTCACCTTGTACTGCTTCCTGTTTATCTCCACTGACTGCACCCCTGCATCCATCCAAATCCAAACAACAATTCAGTTGTCAGTCATGCATGATCGATGAATTGTTCCAAGAACTGCAGAAATTTGATGCTTCTGGCATGAATTCAGAGAGATTTTGGTCGTATGTTTGTTTGTATTAACAAGGATTCTTCACAGATATTAAGTAGCGACATCATTGCAGCCATGCATGAATGATTCCAAGAACTGTATAAACTGAACTTTCTGGCATGAATTCAGAGATATTTTGGTCGTATGTTTGTGTGTATTAACCAAAATCATCACAGAGATTAAGTAATGTCATCATTTAAGTTCAGCCATGCATGATGAATGATTCCAAGAACTGTAGAAATTGATGTTTGTGGCATGAATTCAGGGAGATTTTGGTGGTGTGTTTGATTGTGTTTATACCTTCATGCAGTAGAAATTTGATTTTTCTGGCATGATTTCAGAGATATTTTTGGTCGTATGTTTGTGCGTATTAACCAGAATTGTTCACAGAATGGCATCATTTCAGTTCAGCCATGAATGAAATGATTCCAAGAACTGTAGAAATTGATCTTTCTGGTGAGAATTGAGAGAGATTTTGGTTGTGTTTATACCTTTCATGCTGGAGAGGGCGTTCCTGACTTTGAGCTCGCAGCCGTCGCAGTCCATCCTCACCTTGAGCTCCACCGTCTGGAACTGCTTCCTCTTCTTGTACCTCCGGCGGCTGCTGCTCCCGCCGCCGCCGAGAAGATCAGACAGGTAATCCATGGTGCCTCCCATTGTTGTTACAGTTTCTAAAGTTCTCAAACTCACCGAACCCAACCAGTTGATTACCCAAGAAAAGAACAGGGCAAGAACACTTCACCTAATGATCGATCAACCTGTTCTTTTCTCGTACAATGGCCAGTCACTAGCTAAGCTAACAGATTGACAGTCACACTCAGAGCAGAGAGGCAATAATCGAGACAGATTGATTGCAAGTTTGGAATGGACCTGAACTCTCTGAACCTTACAAGAGTTTGTGCGTGTATATATAGGGGAGTAGTGAGTACAAGCTAGCTAAGCTGCTTGCAGCCAGTGAGAAAATGTGGCAGCACAGCTAAGCCAAACCGTGTGCAGTTTGCTGAAACAAGTTTCCCCTGAGATACCTTGCCCCCTGCAACAACCCCTTTCTGCTGAATTCACCTCTCAACCGACTTCAGATATTAGACATGGAAAGGCATGTAGTAGGGCAGGGGAGCTATCAGCCAACCCCACAGATGAAGAGGCTTTTGCTGTGGCCGGCCATTGTCAGCAGTAAAAGTTTTATCCCCCCTCTGCTAAGCAAAAGGAAACTGCAGGAGGGACACCAGGGAGGAAAAGAAGATGTACTTGTGTTCCTTGTGCTGGCTACCTTTTTGGTTCATAATTTGATTATTCTTTCCTTTCTGAATCTGCAATATAAATTTCATAGTGATATTGTGATACTAGTTAAGAAAATATAAGCCGAATAATATTTGCGCAAACAGCGTGAGTTATTGAACCGAACAAAATTGTTCAGGATTTGATCCACCTCTTTGAACGGAACACTATATCAAGATTAATTTTCAGAGAATTTTACTAGGTAAATACTGCGAATATTGCGCAAAATTGGCGCGATCCTCATGATTGCATTGGCTCCCACTCTCAACTGGTTTCAGTTTCTGAAAGGCCACTACAACCTGGGCATGAATTCTGCACAACTGAAAACATGGGGTCATGCATTTGCTGTGTGCTGGGTGTGAATGATGGTGGTGCCTTTGTGCTTCAGTTGTAAGTAAGCTGTCAACAGGAAGAACAAACAGAAACAGGTATAGTGGGGTTCTACTAAGGGACAGGTAAGCAAGGAGCAGCCCAATCAGAGGCTGCCAACTGCTTCATGGTGATTGCTGAGCTGTCGTTTTGCTCCCTCATTGGGTAGCCAAGGCCCCAGTTTTCAGGTCTCAAAATATTGTGTGATTTGGCTCTGAATTGTAGTTCCTCTCTGCTCCTTACATCTGGCCCTGAAAACACTCAGAGATTCTGCAAGAAATCTGTGTTTGGCAACACATGGAGTATACAGCCAGAGGAGGTGATGATTGATTGGCAAATGACAATGTTTATGGAAGACAAATATACAGTCAGTTCTTCCATCTTGTCTGGTTGTGATAAATTTGCATGCTATCCTGCTTGCAGTCCACTCATTACATGTATTAAAAAGTACTATTATATTATAATTCACATAAATATATGCATGGTTTTGGCATGGGTTATGATTTTATCAGTCGAAGAAATCTGTGTGAAGAATCCGGGAGAACCACACAAGTAAGACTGCCTTTTCAACTAAACATGCCACTATAATCTTGATCACTTTATAAGATCCGTGCATATTTTTCAAAATCAGTTCACTATTGTAAGATCATAAAACATATTTATACTTTGATTTTTTTTAAGCAATAGAGCACTAAAAAAAAGCTATACCACCATATATATTATATAAATTGTGCATGTCTCTAACTCGTGTGTTTTCCACGCTAATCATTGGAACTTAACCGAAAGCAAGGACAAAATTAATCTTTTTAAGCTAGTGAAAGCTACTCTGTTTTACCTTACATTGAAAAGTGAACTTTTTACACTACTTTGCAAAGTAAAATGGTATGTGAAAAGGACTAGCCACTTATGTGAAACATGGTAGTAATTTCTTCACTTTGAAGGTGTTGCCTAACCTCTTTAGACCCCAGCCGGCCAGTCTTCTTTTAATAAATTTGTGTCCATTTTATTTGGAGAAATAGTGTGCCTTTATTCTTTTAAGTGGATACCAATTTGTTTGATCAGAAATTAATGGACACCAATTCAACACAATTTGATAAAGTAGCACTAAGATATGGAATTATTGAAGGTATATGCACACATCAATTGTGCAATTGCACAGAGCAGCTAGCCTAGAGCTAAAATCTACATGATTTGAACTTAAATACAATATCTGCTTCACTAAAGGTTGTGCTAAGCAAGATTTATATCATATTATTGTAACCCTGTTAATTATCAACTCATGATCAATTTGCTGAGAGTGATTAATCTATGGAGCTCGAGTATCTTGGGGTTAGGGATGCAAGTGGGATGGGCAAGCATGATTTTTTTACCCGCTTATCTCACTTCTAGTTCATTTTCTCTTCGAAAATTTGTACTACCATATAGGAAATGAAACTAGCAGCGGGGTTTTGTGTGGGTAGTGGGATTACTCACTAGCAATGTCGGAGCGTGCTGGTATTTGTTATGGTCACAGATAAGTCCGCAATTGCACGGATACTATTATAGAACTTCACTTTGGAGTATTTTAAGGATATCAAATCACAAGAAATATGTATGTACATCTAGAAAAAGGATTCAACTAAGGACAACAATAAATGGTAGGCTTAGGCTAGAGGATTCCTATGAGTTAATTAATTACTCTCTCCGTCCCAAAATATAAGCATTTTTAGAATAGTGAGAAGTCAAATATTTTCAACTTTGACTATTACTTCCTCCATTCCAAAATATAAGGCACAACCACTCTTAACCCAAAGACCAAGAAATAATTATTATCACCTCATAGTTTGGATTACCCTAATAAATATAATACATGCACCCAATAAAATTAGAGATCTTGATGGTGGAGGATTTAAATAATAATATTTGAATGGAAAATATGTGCTAGTTAATGACATGCATGCATGCACGCCTTATATTATGAAACAACTTTAAAAAGTAGTTATGCCTTGTATTATAGAATGGAGGGAGTAATAACAAGAAAATAAAAAAGATCAATCGTGCAAAATTGATGTTACTAGATTTATCATTAAAAAACTATCATAATATATAACTCTTTTTATTTAAAATATCTTACTTTTATAGATATTGTTGGTCAAAGTAGCATCTCGGAGACCGTTTCAGAATCCAAAAATGCTTAAATTTTGGGGCGGAGGGAGTATACTTAAGTTAAAGGTAAAACTCTATCGATTGCTTCGGATACCAGCTCTCCCAGCTATGTCTATCCAGCTGAGTTCGACCTGTAGCTCTATGATGTACCCATACGTGGAGGGATACGAAGGACGGACTGAACTGTCACCACCTGTCGCCTACCTCACTTTCCATGGAGCACACAACAAACGAAGGCAACATCTAACCTAAACACCACGTCTACGTTATCGATTACTACTCTAGCCTCGGCCAAAAAAATTTCTTCTTTATCCAGAGTCTTAGTATTAGAGCACTCAATATAAATATTAAGCGACGAACCCACAACGATGACAATACATCTCACTTAAGTAAGCTAATTAAATACCAGAAGGGAATCTCAAATACTTACTTATATTGAAGAAGCATCAACTGAGGTACAAACGAGGAGAGAGGGCCAACAACTCCGGCGCTCCTCCAGGACTCTCTTGAAGATAGGCCAACATCTGTAGAACATCCCAGACAGAAAACCAACATTTGGGAACCACACATAACTTCCATTGGGACTTTAGGATCTTGCTCCACATATCAGCAGATGGCGAGAGGAAGGAAAGGCAGTTCGGCCGACCTAGTGGTTCAACCGACTCCTTTGGCCCACCTCTTGACCTCCCTTCTACTGGGGGGCTGCCTGGTGGGCCCTTTGCATATTGTATCTTGGTTGGGTTTAATTGTTGGTGGTTTTGATTGACATGTGGGTCCTCCAATTTGTGTATTCGTGTCCGACTATCCGGAGGTGTATTTCATCGTATGGCGGATGGTTTTCGTCCATAATTCACCTGCATACAAATATTCACCAAGATTTGTGAAAATAGTTAGTAATAACCACTACCTCTAAGTTTGGTATTCCACTTTATATTCTTTCATTTGTTTTTATGCATGAATTGACGGTCGGATTTGGTACTTAAGGACCGTCAACAGAATGCCTCCCGTCCAGTGGCACGACACAACTTTGGCTGAAATTTTCAAAAATTTCCTTTTTTTGTGAATTTAATCAAAATTTCTTCAATTTTTTTTAAAAAAAGAATTAATGAAATTGCAAACCATGCTTATCACACAACAACAATGAAAGCCATATCTGAACTAGTAGTCCAGTAGGTAACTTTCATTTCATGAATATACAAATGCGAAATTACATAATTAAATAAGTTTGAACCATATATATGTGACAAACAGAGAAAAGTTTCAAAATGGCTATTAACATGCATGCTTGACCGTATTCTTGTTAGTTTAGAGGAATTACTATATATCTATAAAATCCACAGATAACTTAAATGAAACAAAGTCATGTCATGTGATTGACACATGATCAAAGTAGCACTAATTCCTATTCGATGTAAATAAAAACTTTATGAAGAATTGATCCTTTTTTTTCTGAAGAAAGATGATAGATCATACTAGAAAGGAAGAGTGGGAAAATTATTTTAACAATCAATCCGGCCAATTGAATTTAGAATCAATGGATAGTCTCCGCAATGGCAGACATTTTAAAAAAATGGAACATATATATTCATACTTTCACGATCAAGACGACCAATGGAATTCCGAATCAACATGAATTGCGAGCCTCCGCAATATCAGAAATTATTTAAGAAAAGAAAAACATATTAGTGTGATGCTTGTGAATTTCGAAGATCATGCCAGCCACACAAAAAATTGAGGTTACAATTAATTATAAAGTAGTAAAATAGAATAAGCCTAGCACCACAAAATTCTATTTCTTCTAATCCCTAGAGCATATTCATGCACGGCGCGAGTAGTTGCTACTACCAGTCAGCTTCAAAAATCATTTTTGGGGAGCTTTGGCACTCTCAAAAGCTGTACCAGTAGTGTGTATGCAGGCAGATCAAATCAAGGGACATTGACATCTCGGCATCACTTATTGGGTGAAGAATATTTAGTCATGAGTTTGGCATCAAACATCAGTAATTGGTCCTCAGCTAGTGATACTTCCTCTCAGTTTGACTGAAAGAAGATAAACTTCATATTTTTATATAAGTGCTAACATCAAAGGGAATTAGTTTGATTGTTAGATATTTGTAAATTACTTTTGATTATATAAATCTAATTGTGAAACAACTTCGATGGTAAATTTATTTATAACAAAATTGTTGATCAAATCTTGGTAATCCGAAGACAAAACCAACAATTACTTTTGGCACAAAAAAGTATATATTTAAGTTACATTTATACACTTATGCGTGCATATAAACAATTGCTCGAGCTAGATTCCCTCATTCCGAAGCTTCACACGCCTAAAATCGAATCTCCCTTCCCTTCCTATTGCTTGTCAACTGGTTCATCTACGTGTGCTGCGATCGAAAACTTAGTCAATAAGGAATTAATAGAGCATGCATAATAGATATATAGATAATTAATTAATGGATGTCCAAGTCGATCTGCTGCTTTAATAAAGAGCATGATGTATACATGTGTTTGCATTGGTATTTGCAAACACTATTAGAAAACGATTTTTCCAAAGAAGCTGGTTTCATTTCTAAAAGTGAATAATAGAAAAATTCTCTTGTGATAATGACAAGTAGTCTTGTGGTCTAAAATCACATGAAAAAAAATGTTTTTTTTGCATACAGTTATCTTAAGAAACCGCATCTAAAAATGTAAGGCTGGACAAACTTTATATAAAAATTATAGCCCTGGATAAGACTACAACTTTGAAGTTGAATTTTTTTATTTCAAATTATTTTGGGTCCAAATATTCATTTTGATATTCATTTGTGAGTATGAGAGCGATGGTAATATAGAATCATGCTAGACTTGAGGTCGTGGGTTCAATTGTTGAAGACTACAGGAAGCATGACTCGTGGCTTGCAACTGCGTGGGCATATAATAACCCATATGGGGTGTTAGGATTTTTTTTTTTTACGTGAAATATGATATTTTGAAATGGGAAAATTTTATTTCCATAGACGGTTCCCTCAAAGAAAATAGCGGAGCCATCAGCGGGTTGGTAATTAAACGCCGGTAGAAATAATGGCTTTATAGCCATGCGCATGTGAAAATGTATTTTTAAGAAGTGACAAATGAAACATCGCAAGAATTAAGAATACATAACTTAAATATTTGCATACATAAGTTGTCTTCAACTTCAGAACATACGTACGCAGAGGTGTGCCCTAGGCTTGCCTCCATAAACATGCCTAAATCCTTTTAAATCACCTTGTATTGTTTTTGAGAAAGCTAATATCTTATTAGTTATTAGTTGAGCCTTACTCAAGCTCTAGGCTTAGAAAATTTCTGGCTCCGCCAATGTACGTACGTGCATAATGCATGAATGATCATCTGGCGACGAACCAGATCATCAATAATCAATCAATCAATCGAGATCGTAAAAGATGGACCAATTAATGATCGATCGATATGATCTATCAAAAAGTTCATCCGTTCTTTTTGGAAACAGCGTGCAGTGGCTAGGCTAGGGCGTCGGTCGGTCGCGAGTGTGATTGGTTTCGATTTCGATTATTGACAGTAAAATGACAGGGCAGAGAAGACATAAAAGGCAGCTAAGCTAGCTAGGTGTGATAAAGAGAGATCTACCTCTAGCTAGCACCACGGCATGGGAGAGCACTTCTAATATACTCCCTCCGTCCCATTTCAAGTACAACTATGATTTTTTTCGCGTTACTGTCCGTCTTATTTCAAAAGTTTTTGAAAAAATTTAAAAACATAAGTCACGAGTAAAGTACTATTCATGTTTTATTATCTCATAACAATAAAAATACTAATTATAAAAAAATTTTAAATAAGACGGACGATCAAAGTTAGGCACGAAAATTTATGGTTGCACTTAAAATGGAACGGATGGAGTATATACAATTAAGTTCCAAAAAGATGGGTACTCCCGTGCTTCAAATACACAAAAAAAGTATATTTAAATTATCTCTCTTTTTTATTGTGGGAAAAATATTTGTTCAATAGGGCAAGATATATACAATCATGTAAAATTCATCTTTATTATCTTTTAATACTAGAACGTACTACGACTATGAGATGAAATTTTGCATCATTAATTAATTGCAGGGTACCATCATGCTGCGCTTCTCAATATATTTTGTTCCTTATTTGTCATTGTAGAATTTTTCACGCAATTTTTTATTTTCCAAAACATGATTCATGTTAAGAATAAGAAGTCAACTTTCATGATAAATAAGGATTTTATCATATACTACTTTATAGCAAAAGTGAAAATTCGATACACTTCTTCAATGGAATTAATTGTTCTCCACGCCATGCATGTTACTCATGGACGTAAAAAAAGATTTTCATGTGCACCCCATTATGGTCTCCCCGTGCTTGGTTTTTTTTTTTTGGGGGGGGGGGGTATTTTTATATATGTATCAAATAAAATTATATGTGTACATACACATTTTAAACCTAAAAAGTTTGCACGCATAATATACAAAGTTTGTGTACACGTATACATTTTAGACATAAAAAGTTTGTACGCATAATATACAGAGTTTGTATATATACATATGCATCTAGAAAAAATTGAACAGCACATGAAAAAGGCAAACAGGCCGTGTTCAATACAATATGGAAACTTTGTACTAGCATATAGAAACTTTCTACTAGTGTTGAAACTTTGTATAGAAAAAAAATCATACACAAGAAATCAGCTATCTCGGATTGAGCCATAAATTTAGGGGGAGCCCAAAAGAAAAGAAAAATTCAATAAAAAGAGAAAAAAAATTGGAAAGAGAGTGGGACTAGTCGCTAATTAGCGTTTGCGGCTAGCTTCTATTGCAATTCATTTGCAAAACCTAATAAACATTATGAAATCTATCTTTTGAGATAAATTAATACAAATTTGTACTTAAAAATATATTGGTACTTAAAAGTTTTAAAAGTTTAACTTAAAGACATTCCGATCACACGTTTGGGTCTCTGGCCCTCTGGGGTGACTGGTGAGAAATATATTTGGCCACGCTCAAGCATGGTGCATTTAGTTGGTAGAGTCTAAGCTATAGGTTGTGACCACATTACAATATGCATGATCAATAATTGGAACTCATTCTAGCTAGTTAGCTAGTGAGACATGCACTTGTTCCTCCTTCCAAAAGACCAACAAAAGGGGGTGCCACATATCCATCTTTGTAGGAGTAGCATCCACCTCCACCCAGAGGCTGCTTTGTCGGCTTAATGACACAGTCGATGCAACTTCTATTATATTTTTACTGGAAGTGACAACTTCCATTTATTGGCAAGCAAACTTTTAGCGCAATAATGGACGGCCACTAATTGTCTCAAATTTGTTGGGCTAAATCATTACTATTGTGGTAGTCTCGTGACATTTTGGACAAAGACAGGTCCAAACAGTAACAAATAGCAACCTTAATTCATGGTGAAACTTTGTTATTAAAGATAGTTCAAAGTGAAATTTACTATTAATTCAATTATTCTCCATCCCAAAATAATTGCTCCTTTCGGATTCAAAATTTGTTCGGAAAGAATGCTCTTTGTATTATTTATCACATCAATCACTATTCAAATTTCTCCCCGTCTTATCCCAACGACCCTTCCACTTCCAATAATCTAGGGATTTAATAAGTGACATCCAGGGTCATTTTTCTCACCTCATAATTTAGCTTTTGAATGTTAGAATGAGCACATATTTTAGGATGGAGGGAGTAGTGCTTTTTTTTTTTAACATGAATTGAATTGTTTTATGTGTAATTGAATGTTCCTGACAACCTGAATAACTTAAACTAGATTCGGTATGCACAACTTGTTCAATTCTGATTTTGATTTTCTTGGTAATTGGTTTTGTTTGGTACTTTGGTATATATAGTGCAATGCATGCAGCGTTTAGTGGGGCAACAGCAATATTGTCTAATGATGATTGTACTACTCTTGATTTAGAGTTAGCATATATCAATGGAAATATATATTTTTTCTTCTCTTGTAATAAGTTATATATTTAGCTCATCTACATTTCTCTTCTAACCATGTCTTATTGGGTGCCACTTTAACTTGCCTGATTGTGAAGTCACACGTGCAGTTAGCTTGGCGAAATTGCTTTAAAACCATCATGGAATTATTTGTACCATTATCAAAGTTCAGGGGTTAGTAAACATTTTATTGTAGGCAGTCGGATTTGGCCTTCGATTGAAGTAGATAGAGGTAGTTATATGGAGTAATACATGGTTTGGCACTGATAGACCAAAATGCATGAGCAAACAAAACACATTTAGACCAAAATGCTTCCTCTTTCCCAATTCTGGTTAAGCACACGATTAACAACCGACCTTATTAATATGAAGTGGTCATATAGATGCTTTCGTTAAATTAATCCATAAAGGTTGTACCTTATGTCAAAGATGGCATCCCATGATTTGGGTTGAAAAGAGTACACCATCTTTATGTGCCAAACAAATCTGGCATTTGAGATCATCTTTACTTACTTTTGTGCAATACATCATAAAGTCTAATATTAGCTTCAGCATGCAGAGCAGAGTGATTGATTACTTCATACATCCAAACAGGGTAAGGTTAAAGTTTCGGTCTGGAGGCTCATGTTCATTTCAAGCAGAAATAACTTAGGAGATGGTCAGATATGGCCTCCTTTGAAGTGCAGGAATTTACCATGAGGATTCAATTGATTCCTGTGGTATTCCTATAAAATCAATGTAAAATTCCTGTGTTCAAAGCAGGCATAACAAAGCTGTGAGATGCCGGTTTCAGAAGTTCAGCCATAACAGCATTACAACGAGTATTCTTCAGTACTGACTCCTCATCAAGTTGACTATCAAAATTGTACTTATGGTCCAAACTCCAAAGCCATAGTGGTAGAAGTTCATTGAGTACATAAAAGCCATAGGTTAATGTTACAAGCCCACAACAAGACTATATAAAATCCATGATCCCAGGGAAAAAAAAAAAAGACTTGTGCGGAGAGCAGCATGCTATCTAAGTCTGAACAAGTATAAATTGTGCAACCTATGGCTCTGTATATCAATCCTCAACTGACCAAATGCCAACATCATAGAACTTAATTCACCTTCGGGAACTCCTGTCCTAGAAAGGAATAGAAATCATTTAAGCATCTACAGCCTCAACTGGATTTGAAGATTCTGGATCTGTGGAGGGAGATGAATTGGCTTTGTTATCCTTCTTCTTGTTTATTTTCTTAGGGTTCTTTAGCCTATTTGCCATGCTATCCGCCTGAGAGACAATCTTCGAAACTGTGAACCCGGCTTCCTCAAATATTGTTGCCCTCTCATGGACAAGGGAGTTTCTGGAGACGACATCGACACCATCATATGTCCATAGTCCTAATACCGCTTCTCCTTTCAGACCTATTCCAAACCAGCCAAGACCAGCAATTGCAATATCCTTGGAATTCACATCCCAACTGTTCCCAGAAACTTTGAACTGCTTCCTCACCCATTTACCTAGTTCGTTTACCCGTTGTTGGCCAATAGGAGGCTGCAGGAAAGACACCATGTAGAACTTTGTGTTATAATCTTAAGCAATACTACATGAATTAGGAGAAAATAAAGTTCATTCAGGTAATAAATATACCTGTAGTTGCAAACCAAAGTGGTCTTTTACCATAGCGGCAGCATTTTCCGTCTTCCCCATGTGAAGTGGGACAAGTGGTGATGCCCATACCGTTACATAAACTGATCCTACATTTAACTCTTCGATGTCCAGGCGCACCAGCCCTCCAATATGTACAGACTGCCCTGGCTGCATAGGTTACCAACAAGTTTTAGATAAGCATGCATCATCTCATATGGCACATAATAAGAGTGAAGAATCCTGTGGCAATAGAAGAGTGTTTGGAAACCAAAGGATCACATCTAGATTGAGTCAGCCATGATTCCCAGTCATAAGTCTAAGAACTGAAACTGTCACAAGTTTAAGACTTAGAATTTCATAAGTGCAAAAGGTGCAAATTTTCTGTCCAATCCAGTATCATGTGCTTGTCAGGTTCAGTTACAAAATTACTGCACTGTCTTTAGGGGGAAAGCAACAATTTGTGGAACTTGGTCGAATCGATAATAGCTTTTAACCAAAAGCAGATTCAATTTTGTTATAAAGGACTAGAACAAGCTAGAATTGTTCACAACAATTTGTGGAACTTGATGGAGTTGATAATAGCTTTCCCTATGTGACTAGTATGTCACAAGAACATTGTAAATGCAATGTCTGTTCGCTTGTTTCAATTCCACAGCATTTCCTCAATAATTGATTTACCGAACTACTTTCAATGCGGGAACAAAAGTTTAGCTTAAGCAAAGTATCTTCAATTCTGTTGCAGAGAACTACAGAAAATCTAGACTCGTTAACAAGAAATTTGTGCTGAAATTTAGAAAATGAGCAGCAACTATGTCAATTGCGCATTATCACAAACACGACTGGGGTTGAGTGGGTGATGTGCAAATATATATCACCTTTAATCTGTATGTCCTGGGCCGCATCTCCTTGCTCACTCGAACCAGCTTCTGCTCCTCGCGAGTCAGCCTCGATGTCAGCTGGTGACCATGAAGCAAGCCCGGTGTGTCGAACAGTTTCGCCTGCGATCCAAGAACGCCATCAACCTGGATCACATCAAGGGTCGTTCCTGGCACCGGCGCCTCCGTCAAGGTCGGTCCGCCTTCAATCCCAGAGCACCGGGCAATGGCATTGAGCAGCGTAGACTTGCCAACATTCCTCGCACCCACTGCCCACACATTGCCACGCGATCCAGCGAGCTGGCGAACGTGGTCGAGCAGGTCGCGCACGCCCCACCCGCGCGCCGCGCTGACGAGGTGCACCCCGGCGAGGCGCAGGTCGCCGCTGGCGCCGGCGCGCGCGCGGGAGTGCGCCCACGCGTGGACGTCGTCGGGGGACAGGGACGGCGTGGGGAGCAGGTCGAGCTTGGTGACCACGAGCAGCGCGCGCGGGAGGTTCGCCGGCGCGCCGTGCTTCCAGTCGGACCCGTGGGCCTCCCCCGCGGCCGCGATGAGGCGCGCCACGGCGCGCGGGAAGGAGCCGTCGAAGTCCGACGCGTCGGCGAGGAGCAGCACGAGCGACCTGGCGCCCGAGGGCGACGCGAGGCGCGGCCCCACGGCGGCGACGAAGTCGAAGTCCGGGAGCAGCGGCTCGGCCTCGGGCCGCTTGACGACGCCGTAATGGCGCAGCGAGTGGCAGCGCGCGCACACGACCACCTTGTTCTCCTTCTTCCCCTCCTTCTCCACCTCCACCCCCACCCCCACCGCCGCCGACGACGACGACGCCGCCGCCGCCGCCTCGCCCTCCCGGAGGTGGCCGGACTTCAGGGAGGCCGAGATGCGGGTGTCGTCGGCGGTGACGGGGGCGAGGCGCGCGCGGTAGTCGGGGGATTTGGGGGAAGGGAGGGAGAAGAAGCCCGGAAGGGACGGGTCCGAGGACTGCATCGCGATGCCGCATCCCGGGCAGAGGCCATTCGCGCTGACGGCAGGTGGATCGGAGCTCACCTTCGCCGGAGCCAGCGACTTCTCTGGCGGCGCCTGCGGCGGCGGCGGTTTGGTCGAGAGGTGGCGGCGGAGGAGGGGGAAGAAGGGTTTAGGGGTTTGGGAGAAGACGGGGCGGTGAGGTGGGGAAGGAGGAGGAGGAGGATGGGCGGGAGGGGGAACTGGCCGGAGGATTCGCTGGAGGGTGGGGTGGAGGCGCCGGGCGCGGGAGAGCATCTTGCCGCGCCGCCGCCGCCGCCGCCGCTACGTGACCGGCGGTCAGGTGCTCGACATGAGAGGACGCGCACCAGCTGTTCGACGAAAGGCCGAGCCCGCGATAGAGCAGACAACTAGAGGGGGCAAATCTTCTGGGGGCCCTTTGGGCTTGAGCGGATTACAAGTGTTGGGCTTTGAATTAGAGGAGGCCCTGTCCGTAATGCCTAGTACGAATTTAAAAGCCATCAAATAAAAAAGAACATATGAATTTCATTTAGTCACATGCTTTGGTGCAACAATGAAATACTAGCTTTTGGTTTGACCAATAGACTAATATAGAGATTCAAAAAAAAATTGTAGAGTATGCTACAATATGTATTGAGAATTTGCCGTGTTGTTTTTTAGTTGCCGACCAAAGGCAATGCGTTTGAAGTAGTTTGTAAACATGTGGTCAAACCTTTAAACTTTGAATACCAATGTCTTCTTAAATAATTAGATTGGATACATAGAAAATACAGAACATGTAGATTTTTCTCGAATTTTTGTTTTGTTCTGTAAATATTCAACAATTGGCAAAAAAAAATTACATTAGGGACACTGCGTTGGTGTCCTATATACCACAATCTTCACTTAGGCTGCGTTCTTTGCTGGGAGTTCCTCCCCACTCTCTTTTTCTGCGCGCACGTTTTTCAAACTACTAAACGGTGTGTTTTTTTAAAAAAAATTATATACGAAAGTTGTTTAAAAAATCATATTGATCCATTTTTTAAAAAAATAGCTAATACTTAATTAATCACGTATTAATACGAACATCGTTTTGTGTGCCGGAGAGAGAACACAGCCTTAGTGACCAGAGGATGTAACAGAGAATCCCCATCCGTAAAATAATACATATATGATGCTACACAATATATTGATCAATTTACATAAAACATGAATGAATTCATAAATAAATCAAAGAATTTATATATGTCCAAAATCACATGTAAAATGTGTGTACAAAATTATACAACAGAACAGTACCGTATATACACACAAGCCCAAAACTGAAAAAGGGAAATTTTCCTGCAGCAACAACACTGCAAGTAATCTGCACAAAACTTGACAAGCCAAGCACACATGTAAACCAAATACTATATACAAAACACAAGAGCAAACTCAAATCTGATCCGAATTCTTCTCCTGCAAATGAATCCTGAATTCCTGATTTGATCAAAGAATCAAATGAAATTAAACCATATGAACCACGTGAGTCAAAGCTGAGCCGACGCCGGTGCTGGTTGCGGCCGGCGGCCGGCCGCCGCGCGCTGCTTGAGCATCTGCGTGTAGTTGAAGATGGAGTCGAGGCGGCGCCGCCTCTGCTCGTCCGGGAGCTCGGCGACGAGCTCCTCCGCCTCCGCGTCCACCTCCGACCTCCTCGCCCCCTCCTCCGTCGGCGATGGCCGCTTGAGCATCTGCGTGTAGTTGAAGATGGAGTCGAGACGCTGCCGCCTCTGCTCGTCGTCCTGGAACTCGGCGACGAGCTCCTCCGCCTTGGCGTCCACCTCCGACCTCCTCACCTCCTCCTCCGTCGGCGGCGGCCGCTGCCGCGCCGCCATCACCAGCGCGTACGCCTCATCCATGCTCATGTAGTTCACGTCCTCCTCCTCCTCCTCCTCCGTCTCCGGCCGCTGCGCGGGTGGCGTGTCGGGCGCGGCCACGGACGGACGCGGCGGCGGAGTCGGCGTCTGCGGCTCCGAGGCGGCGGGCGGCGCGGCCACCGGCGAACGCTTGCGCGGCGTCGGCGTCCGTGGCTCGGCGGCGTCGGGGTGGAACGCGTAGAAGCTCGCCGACGGGAAGGAGAAGATGGAGAACGACGAGCGGACGCGCTCCAGCGCCGACGACGCCCTGCGCGCGAGTCCGCCGCCGCGGCGGCGCGGCGAGAGCGACTCCCGCGCGCGCGACGACAGCACGGCGACGGCGCACACCACCACGTTGAGGACGACGAACCACGCCGCCGTCGACCCCGGCATCAGCCACGCCGGCAGCGGCCACCACCACCACCACGGCGCCGCCATCGCGCGCCTCTCTCTGCTTTGCCTTGCGTTTGCGCCTTCGATCACTTTGTTGGTCTCGCTTGCACAAAAAGAGGGGAATCTTTTTGCTGCTGGATAATGCAATGGTTGCGAGGATCGGAAGAGAGATATTTATAAGTGCACGTAATTAGCTATGTTTTTTTAAGTTGAAAAGTAAGATTAAATTATAACGAAGAAATCGATGGCTCATTTCGGCGCGTCTGAGTTGTGGGCAAAATAGTCAAACTTTGACCGGGCCTGCCAGATTGCCAGCTTGCCATGCTCGTAGCTTCGTACGCCGGTTTGTTCCCCTGCAAATTGGTCCGTTGTTAATCCACTTTTTTACTACTATGCATGTGTGTATTTTCACTAGTTTTGGTTTGGCTTGGACGTTTTGGTTTAGTATGGCGGTGGCTTGACAGAGGAGACGGGGAGACTGCTGTAATAAATTGTGCAGGAAATTAGGCTTACAAAATGAATTCAAAGGGATAAATATTGAAAAACCAAGGATTGTAAAGGCAAAGGTATTCATATATTCATCAAATAAAGTAAAAATGTACATGCAGAGTTCGCAAAGATTTGTCTGTCTCCATTTTTTATACAAATGTGTTAGTGAATACTATCCACACTTTAACCATTTCTCTTTAGGCAATAAGTTTACATATACTCAAAACACGCTTTCAACAGAAATTTTAGTGAGATTGGGAATTTATCACCGGTTTCCGTCTCTTCCAACATGCGTTAGGGGGCGCATTTACAAAGTGAGAGTGGTGTTGCATGTGTAGAGGTGTGTGCGTATGCGTCTACCATATAATTAAAAAAAATATTATATTATCGACATGTGTTGCATCTGAAATATGATCATATAATTGTAATTTCATCACAATCTAACTATTAGAAGTTACCTTTGTAAGACTAAAATGATAATCGTATCTTCTTTTTTAAATAGATGACGCCGTTGACTTTTAAAATAATGTTTGACCATTTGTTTTATTAAAAAATAGTATAAATATGTTAAAGTATAAGTCATACTTAAAGTTTCTATAATACTAAAATATATCACAACGAAATAAATGGTATTTAAGTAATTTTTTTAAATAGGGAGAATAGTAAAACGTGACATTATCCATTAAAAAGGGGAGAGTAATTAACTATTTGAGAATAGAAAGAGTAAAATTGTTGGGGTATTACATTTGTTAGAGTAACTCAGTAACATTTCCTGGGCTGACTAGCTCGATTACGCAAGCAGCCTAACAAAAGATGATGGCTCTTTGAATTAATTAGGTGTCAAGAAAGTTGATTAGGCCAAGGTTACTCACTAAGTGACGGCTCTAACTTGGCCGCTCAAAATCCTAGCGCGTGACAACTCTTAATTTGTTTGTTTCTTATTGTGTTCGGATGCTTCTAGGATGGATATAATATTACAATTGGTACTACGCTACAACTTAAATTAAAAATGTGTACTTCAATGGTGTTTGCGTTAGGACCTGGATTTTTGGATGCATTAAATTTCCAGGATGATGCCTGCTTGCTTGCGTATCATCATCACCAGCTTATTAATGAGCCAAGTCATGTTAACTCGCTCACTGTCATGAGAAAGTTATTCTTGTTAGGATGATGCATTAAGTTGATGATAGCAACTTAATGGCTAAGAAAATTCTTCTTGTCTCCTTTTTGTTTTCTTCGTGGCTGAGTTGCTGACTGGGTGCAGCCGTGTAGATATGCACGTGCAAGTTGATGTGAAGGGGGTATCTACGTTACCTCATGACTTGGTTGCCACGGCGATCAACATTAGGGCGTGTTAATTTGATTAGCATCGGCGAACGCAGCATTAAAATATAGATAAGACGTATCTTGCAAAAAGCTATTCCTAATTTGATAATGGCACAACACATATAAATCATAGTCGTCGGCTCACAGCACTGGTGCGCTAGCACACCACACAAACATTGGTTAACAACGAAAATTAGCAGCTGAACAAACATCAGAGTCAGATAGACAGGGCAGTAGACGTAGTCACGAAGATGAGAGACGATGGGTGCCTCATGCCAGGAATTAGGGATGAAAATGAATGAACACAAAATCATTTATTTTTTTAAAAAAATTATAGGCCTTTGGAAATATTCATATTTAAAAATGCCATTTCACACTCGTGGATTGTTCCATTGTATCAATAAACCCATAAAATATATTTTTTTGCTCATTATACCCCTAAACTATTGAAAATAGTTTGTTTTGCTTCTTAATAGTATTTCCCTTTGTTGTTTCTCTTTATACGATGCATATTTTAAGCAGAAATTTTTTAAGCCATGAATTACACCGTTATCAAAGTATCAAAATATTTTCAAAATAAGTACATCGAAACATATATAATAGTGATATAAAATTATTAACAAAATGTTAAGAGGTAGGTTACACTGTTATAATGGATATATGAGTCCTACCAAATTTATGTTCAAATACAACTTATATATGACTTATACGTAGAGAGATATAAAAACAAAAGAGAAATATTGAGGCACTGAGGGGAACCGCTTTTAATAGTTCGGGGGTATAAAACGAGATGAAAAAGCATTTGGGGGGTTAACCGGTTAAGTGCTTCGTCAAAATAGTTCATGGGAGTAAAGTGGATTTTTTATATATATTTACCAATTTAACTATTTACTGTAGACTATAATATGTGATAAAGAAATAGAAAAAAATCAAATTTTATGTATGGCCAAAATGTTACTACTTATACAGAAATAATACTCATTTGGTCACGAATTTTCATAAATGTTTTTATCCTTACTTAAAATACTTAATTTATATGATTATTTGATAGTGAACTAATGACTAATGTGCTAGAAACAACATTAGAATTGAGGGTTAGAGGTGTGGGGCGACACAGGCTATAGCTGGGCCGGTCGAATCACCCTGCCTAATGGGTGTGTCCACCACTGGCTACTCCACAATATTGCCCTCCCTTGAATGTGTTAAAACTCTCCCATGCCACTTTTTTTGCCTTTTTTTTTGGGGGGGGGGGGGGGGAGGGGGGAGGGGGAGCTCTAGGCAAGAAAAGGAGTATATATATGATAGATTGATTAAGTTTGCTTTAAAGCGCAAGTGATGTGGTGTTGAAGTTATGGGATGATTTCATCTAACAAGGTTTAAACCTCAGTGACCACAAATATTGCGCATATGTAGATACATTTTTAGTAGCTATTTATTAAAATCGAGGATTTGTTATTGGCCTCTATCTATTTGAGTAGGCCTTAGAAACCACATTTATGATCTATGTGCGTGCATATTTATAACTATTTGAGTGGGCCGCATTTATGACTATATGCGTCTATTCCATCTAGCTTCCTTTTTTCTCTAAAAGACATTGAAATCCAAACTACCAGATAATTTCAAATAGATCATAAGTTACATGGCACCAATCACTTGCTTTTCCCCTTTCTCCATTCCTCCTGTGCATCCAACCTCACGAACTCACTTTTGGGGAAGACATTTTATAATCGTGGTAATTTGCCAGCGGACACCACGTCAATTAAAATAATGTAACCGTGCTAACAAGGCACTAGAGGGCCCCATTTTTTATGCGGAGTGACCGAAATGACCTTGAGCCTTGTGGTCATATTGACCTGGTCATTGACGCGGAAGACGTCGTGGAAGCTCCTTCATGCCACGTCGGCAAAGCTCCAGCCCGGCCTCCACTTCACCCCCACCGACGCCTCTATGGAGAACTCGCCTACATCCCCTGAGCTCCCTGAACCATTTCTCGTCTTCCACATTCATGTCTCAGCAGTTGAAACCAAGCCAGAAAGCTTCCAAGGTCTCCTCCTCCTCCGATCCATCGGCGGCCGCGAAGGAGACGATGGTACAATCCTCCACTGAATAGCTTCTTCTCGATCTCTTTCCATTTTGTCTTTTACGTGCCATGCCTGACAACTTTTATTTTGGTCCTAATCCATTTTGAATAGCGGATCAACGGGAACGTGACCAAACCCAGGGTTGGAAATTTCGGACCGAAATTTCCGAAATTTTTGAAATTTCGGTCATTTCGGTCACCTCCGATACGATATTACTTCGGCGGCCGAAATTTTTAAAATTTTCAATATTTTCATGAATTTGGATAATATTTGTTCAAATTCAACTAAATTTTGCTCAAACTTTCGGAAATTTCGGGATTTCGGTGACCCCCAATACAAAGTCCTCAAACGATAAGAGTGAACCCTGACCACACCTAAGGAGCTTGCGGGCGCGCTTCAGACGCTGCCGCCAACGTCGACCCTGTGTTCCGGTCGCCTCAGTGCAGATCCAGCCGAACCCTTGTGCCATCACCATCCTGAAAACCGCCCTCTACAACGCCCCTATCTTCCTTGGTTGGGGATGCAGCGATGAGGAGATCGGGGTTTTCTTCTCCAACTCTGGCCACTGGCTTCCAACGTCGATCCCCCGCTCTCCGGTGAGTTGCATCTCGATTCCACGCAACCATAGTATCCCCAGGAATTCACTGATCACCTAGATATGTTGGCTTTCCAGATCGTTTGCCGAAGCACGCCGTCGCCATTCGCTCGGTGTCCACAATGTTGCCAAGCCGTTCCGGATGCCCTTGCTATTGTTCAGATTGCGACCAACCTTGTTTGGACCTTGGTAAGCACCTTAGGGCAGTCCCAACCCATAGTGCCCATAAGTAGTGTCTATAGTGCCATGTCAATAAGGGCAGTCCCAACCCTCCACCTAGGATGGTGTCTATGGCATTAACTACATTGCCATATAGGACTTTTAGCTTATGTGGCACTATATTAATTAAGAGAGAGAGAGTGAAGAGATGAAGAAACTGGGTCTCATGCAAGACACAGTTTCAACACGAGAACCTATGCACTAGACACTATCAAATTTTGCATTGGGAGAGAATAGTGTCTTCATAATAGATGAAGAATAAATATGATTGGTAGAGGAGATAATGTATTTATTAATGGCCCACTTTAAGAAACCATGGGTTGTAGAGTGTAGTTTCTATTGTGATGTCTTATTGACATAGCATCATAGACACTACTTATTTTTTTTCTCCTATTTTTCTTTTTTTATTTTCAAATAAAAAAACGTTGTATTTTTGTTTGAAAAATAGGAAGTTCAAGATAGAATTTGGGTACTATAACTATAGGTGGGGCGATTACCATATATAACATAAGACTTCTCCCTCAATTCTGTTTAGTCGAGCTTCTCGATCTGTCATTATACCTCGAGAAGTAGAAAGAATAGCAATTCCCATTCCGCCCAAAACCTTAGGAATTCCTTGATAGTTGGCATAAATTCGTAAGCCAGGTCGGCTGATATGCTTTAAAAAGGTTCTAGTTCTATATATTCCCTTTCTAGTCTTTCTCTTTTGATGTCACAAAGTTGAAACCAAGAAATATCTGTTACTTTCCTGATGTTTCCGAACACTTTCAATAAAACCCTCTCGTAGAAGTATTTTAACAATGTTTTCGGTAATATTTATAGATACTACCCGAACAGTTCCTTTTTTATTTATGTCCGCGTTTCTTATAGAGGTTAGTAAATCAGCAATAGTGTCCTTGCCCATAAGACTCTAATTCTAGGTTCCTCCTAATTTTTCTATAATCAACATGTTCTCTTTTTTCTTTTCGTTTTGGATTCTAAAGCATATACGTGAAACACAATCTACTAATTTTTTATTTGATCTATATCTTGTCTACTAGTATTTATAATACTTCAGGAGCTAATGAAACTATTTTAGTAAAATTCAATTCTCTCAATTCCTCGGCGATCGTGCCAAAAACGCGAGTTCCTTTTGGATTTCCTTTTTGATCAATGATAACCGCTGCATTGTCGTCATAGCGTATTATTATACCGTCTTCGCATTTGAACTCTTTACATGTACGTACAATTACAGCTCGAATTACTTCGGATCTTTCTAGAGGCATTTGGGGCACTGCGTCTTTGATTACAGCAACAATAACATCACCAATACGAGCATATCGTTGATTACTAGCAGCTCCTATGACTCGAATACACATCAATTTTCGAGCTCCACTGTTATCTGCTACATTTAAAAGGGTCTGAGGTTGAATCATATTATTTTGATTTCAATTTGTTATTTCAATGCAAAAGGATGAAAGAAATATTGTCTTTCCAGAAAGAAGAACCTGGTTTTTTATTTTCAATACTACTTTTTTGGGGGGGTTATATTTCTAACCGAAGAAATTGACTTCGTATGGGCATTTTGCTGGCAGCTATGGAAATAGCTGCTCTAGCTACAGTTTCGGATACTCCGCCTATTTCATAAAGTATTCGACCTGGTTTAACAACGGCTACCCAATATTCGGGGGATCCCTTTCCCGAACCCATACGTGTTTCGGTCGGTCTTATTGTAACCGGTTTGTCGGGAAATATACGTACCCAGATTTTTCCACCACGACGTGTATATCGTGTCATTGCTCTTCGTCCTGCTTCTATCTGCCTTGCCATAATCCAAGTGGGTTCAAGTGCTTGAAGAGCATATCTACCAAAACAAATACAATTGCCTCGGTAGGATTTTCCCTTCATTCTTCCTCTATGTTGTTTACGAAATCTGGTTCTTTTGGGGTTATAGTCGATGGTTCTCTCTTAGTTCCATCTCTACTGCAAAACTGGACATGAGAGTTTCTTCTCATCCAGCTCCTCGCGAATCAAATGAGAAAGTGTGCAAATTTCTCTAATTCCACAATATTCTAAAATATTACGGATAAATACACATTAATAGGAAAGGTTAGGGTTTTTAATATTGAATTTATTAAAATACTAAAATATATAGTCAAGAAAGAGGATATAGAATATATCTAGATGTGTATGTTTATTTATCTATATTCTATATTTAATGTAATTCTTTTTTTTAATCTCCTTTTTTATTTTACTCTTATTGAATTGCGGTAAAGTATTCTAATTCAATAAAAATTTCGCGGGCGAATATTTACTCTTTCCTATCTTATTTGTTAATTCATAACCTTATCAAATAAGACAATTTTTTTGGTTTGTTCCGCCATCCCACCCAATGAAGTATTGAGATTCTTTTCAAGAAAATCCTATCCAGTCATAGGTTCTGTCGTTCCCACTGCTTCTCCTTTAATGGTTAGGTTTGAATCTTGCAATGGAGCTTCCAAAAAATTTCTTTCCAAGTCAATTTCTCAGTTTTATTAACTTGGGACGCTCTTTGTTATTCCTTGAAATTTGTATTTCTTGTTTCAATCAAATTACGATTTTGAATTCTCTGTTATTTTTATTATATTGATGCTTTATCACATTGCTTTTTATGATGTAATTCATAGACCATACATATTGGAATCCTATATCTTTCTTATTTCTCTTCCTTCTTTCTATCATCCTTCCTTTTATCTACATCCCCTTTAGTTTTGCTTCACAACTTAGAATCCTATTTTTTTAAAAGAAAAAATTGCAGTTGCTACACGTATATGATAGATTTACTCATTTATGATAGATGTATTTATTCATATAGTGACTGTTTCTTAGTTAGGATCTCGACAATATGAAGCAATAGGTTGGTTATTAGTTCATTTTCTATAATTACATAGTAGGGTTCATTCTATTTTTTTAATCCCCTTTTTGAACCCTAAAAAAAACTAATGAGTCACACACTAAGCATAGCAATTTTATTAAAAGATTTCTCAATTTTCATTAAATCTTATAGAAAGAGGTAGAATTTCTTCTTTTTTTCAGGGATTTTAGGGAAAATAAGGCTCTTGTCATTTTTTATTCTATTACTGAACAGAATGGGAAGACAGGGTTGGTTATTCTTCGTCTACGAATATCCAAATTTTAACTCCTAATACTCCATAGATAGTTCGAATTGGATAGCAGCAATAATCAATTTTAGCGCGAATTGTTTGGAGGGGAAGTCTACCTTTATTGATGCATTCGGCACGCGCAATTTCTTTTCCCGCGAGACGGCCTGCAATTTTTACTTTTACTCCCTTTATATCTGTTTTTTTAGTTAATTCAATGGCTTTTTTCATTGCCTTTCAGAATGAAACTCTATTTTTTAATTGGAAAGCTATATATTCTGCAAGAATGTTAGGTTGTCTATAAGGTTCTTTCACTTTTTCGATCCCAATATTAAGTCTCTGGTTTACAGATTAACTTCTTTTTGTAGATATTTCTCTAATTCTTCGATTGCTCCTTTTTTCTTTAATAAATTGGGGAATCCAATATGGATTATGACGTGGATTGTATCGATTTCTTTTTGAATTTCTATATGTGTAATTACTTCGGAACTTGAGCCTGAGTCCATTTTTTTATTATGTGTAATTACTTCGAAACTTGAGTCTGCTTCTATTTTTCTATTCGAGCCCTTTTTTCTATTCTTTTGTATATAGTTCTTGATACAATTCCGTATTTTTTTATCTTCCTGTAGACCTTCAGAATAATTTTTTGGTTGTGCGAACCAAAAGGAATGGTGATTTTGGGTTGTACCAAGTCTGAAACCAAGTGGATTTATTTTTTGTCCCATATTTTTCTATTCTATTTTTTTACCGGGAATCAAATCTTAGATGGATCTAAAGATTATTTCGATTTCTTTACTATATTTAGTACAATTGTTATATGACACATGGTTTTTTTTATGGGAGAACTACGTCCTCGAGCCCGAGGTCTGAATTTATTCATAATAGTACTCCTACTGACTTCGGCTTTAGTGATGAATAAATTTGCTTTGTCGAAATCCCTATAATGAGTAGCATTTGCTGCTGCCGAATAAACCAACTTTAAGATGGGATAAGATGATCGATAAGGCATGAGGTTCAATATCATAACAGTTTCTTCGTAGTAACACCAACGAATCTCATCCAGAACTCTTTGTACTTTGAAAACGAACATGTGGATGCGTTTTTGTGCTTTGAAAACCCGTTCGAACTTAAGTAGACGATCGGTTGGTACTTTTCTTGCGAGTTTCCTTAGCCCACTCTTCTTCTTCTTTATCCTAGGGGTATACTTTACCAGTTTGAAACTTGTCATAAATAAGGTTATTCCCCGCTTACCTATTTCTTTTTTTTTATTTTGAATCTTTCTATTCTGAATTCAGTTAACGACGAGATTTAGTATCCTTTCTTGCACTTTCATAACTCGTGAAATGCCGAGTTGGTACGAATTCACCCAATTTGCGACCTACCATAGGATTTGTTATGTAAATAGGTATATGTTCCTTTCCATTATGAATCGCGATTGTAAGGCCAACCATTGCGGGTAGAATGCTAAATGCCCGGGACCACGTTACTATTGTTTCTTTCTCCTCCTTCATATTGACCTTTTCTATTTTTGCCAATAAATGATGAGCTACAAAAGGATTCGTTTTTTTTCGTGTCACAGCTGATTACTCCTTTTTTTTCCATTTTAAAGAGTGCATTCGACGTCCAATATCTCGATCGAAGTATGGAGGTCAGAATAAATAGAATAATGATGAATGGAAAAAAGAGAAAATCCTTTAGCTGGATAAGGGGTGGATGTAGCCAAGTGGATCAAGGCAGTGGATTGTGAATCCACCATGCGCGGGTTCAATTCCCGTCGTTCGCCCATCCCATTATTGCAAATTCCAAAAATGCAATTTTCCATATTCCTAGTTACGTATTTACTTACGGCGACGAAGAATAAAACTATCACTATATTTTTTTCCTTTTCCTAGTTCTTCTTCCAAGCGCAGGATAACCCCAAGGGGTTGTGGGTTTTTTTTCTACCAATGGGGGCTTTCCCATCACCGCCCCCATGGGGGTGGTCCACAGGGTTCATAACTACCCCTCTTACTACAGGGCGTTTACCTAGCCAACACTTATACCCAGCTCTACCCAAACTTTTTTGGTTCACCCCAACATTACCCACTTGTCCGACTGTTGCTAAGCAGTTTTGGGATACCAAACGGACCTCCCCAGATGGTAATCTTAAAGTGGCTGATTTACCTTCTTTTGCAATCAGTTTCGCTACAGCACCTGCTGCTCTAGCTAATTGCCCACCCGTTCCACGTGTGATTTCTATGTTATGTATGGCCGTGCCTAAGGGCATATCGGTTGAAGTAGATTCTTCTTTTCTCTCAAAAAACCCCTTCCCAAATTGTACAAGCTTCTTCCAAAGCATACGGCTTTATAGATGTATATGACGATCTCTAGACAGATGGATCTTATATGAATCGTATGATGAAGTACCACATGAGTGGATATATAGGAAAGGAATCCAAATCTGCCGAATCACTCATGTTATGATCTTCTACATCCTAGGTCTCCGCGTTCCATCATCCGGCTTATATTCTTCATGTAGCATTCAGATCGAATGACTCTATGAAATTACGTCGATACTTCTACATATTATGGGTAACGTAGGAGACATCCCTATTTTCCCCCGGGGGTCTTATTGACATAGCATCATAGACACTACTTATAGACACTATGGGTTGGGACTGCCCTAAGACATCACAATAGAAACTACACTCTACAACCCATGGTTTTTTAAAGTGGGCCATTAATAAATACATTATCTCTCTTATCTACCAATCATATTTATTCTTCATCTATTATGAAGACACTATTATCTCCCAATGCAAAACTTGATAGTGTCTAGTGCATAGGTTCTTGTGTTGAAGCTGTGTTTTGCATGAGACCCAGTTTCTTCCTTTCTTCACTCTCTCTCTCTCTTAATTAATATAGTGCCACATAAGTTAAAAGTCATATATGACAATGTAGTTAATGCCATAAACACCATTTTAGGTGGAGGGTTGGGACTGCCGTTAGAGACCCAGAGCCACATGAATGCACTCCCCTAGCCAAATCGAGCCTATAGCACAACATGCACACACATGCCGAAACTCCAACCCGCTTGCATCGCAACCGGCGTTGACTCCCGTGGCCATTCTGTTTGCATGTACCACCGTTGTGTTCGTCTTGACCTCCTCTACATTTTTTTTTTCTTTTGGCCACAACGTGCGAATCGCCGCTGTTCGCCTTCGGTGTCGGCAAATAGCACCGCCGACCTGGTCAATATCACCAAAAGGTGCAAGGGCATTTCGGTCACTCGACGTAAAAAATCAGCCCCCCTAACACGTTGTCAGCACGGATACATTATTTTAATCGGTGCGGTGTTTGCTGAAAAATTACCACGGTATATTATAGAGTGTCCCCCTCTAAAAAAAGTGAGTTTGTGCAGTGTTCTACAGTTAAAACCACGAAATTAAAATGTTATGTAGTAAAATTTATCTATATTAAAAAAATGAAGATAGTATGTGTTTTCTTTCCTTTTCCACCAAAAGAACAAAAATATGAATCATTCTCACTATTATTCTGGTGCTCTTCTCACCATGGGTGGAATTGGACCTGAGGCAGCTTAGGACTGAGCACTAGTGAAAAAAAAATAGTGGTCTAGTATTTATATATTTTTCAGAATTTTCAAACCCCCATAGTCTAGCCTTACTCATTTGGCCCAGCCGCAGGTCTCCCAGGCTTCCCAGCCCAATAGGCAGCCCATCACAATCCAATAGAGGAGCCACGTCGCATAGGCGCATAGCCTTTTTCCGTCATCACCTATGATTAATTTGATACTTATATATCTCTCGCAAGAACAAAGGAGTAAATTTGATTTTAAAAAAACATTTGTACAACATTATTATTTATTCTCCTTTTTTCCTTGAAAAGATCTATATGTAAAAACTTTGTTTCTCAGATTTCCTCAAATTTCAGTCGAATAATGCATGGACATAACTGGATCAGAATTCATCTCTTGCCAATGATTTGAGGGAGATGGCGAAACTCAAACGGTGATAGTGAAGGTGATTTCCCTTGGTGGAGGTAGAAAAATTCATTAACCTCATTAATAGACAGAGCCTTTTATTTGCACTCTCATTCATAGATACATCATCTACTATTAATTAAAACTTGACTATTTATAAGCTAGTCTAGTGATTATTTTTGTAATTAACTCCTAACTCAACAAGCCAAAATTTGAAATGCAACAAGCATTTCATCATATCCGAATCAATCAAATCGAGAAACTAATTAATTAATTAATTAATAACGTGTGTTCCAACTTTCCAAGCATTAGAAGAGCACCCAAGCTCCAGCTGGCAATGCGCCGCCGCCGACGACGACGACCCTGCCGCCGGCAGAATCTTCTGCTCCGGCTGTTCGACGAACACGCTACCGCCGTGTTCCATCGTCGCCGGCAGCTCAGGCTTCACATCGAACGGCGGCGCGGCCCCGATCTGGCACTGCTGGAGCTGATCGCTCAAACCCATCGGCGGCGAGGCGTCGGCGTCGCCGCCGTTGCCGGTGTACCAGGCGTGGCTGCTGCCCTCGTCGCCGGCCGTCCCGTAGTTCAAGTACTCGTAGGGTTGTTGCGGCGGCGGTTGCGCAGCTAGTGCCTCGTCCTTGACGAGGTATTGCTCTTGGTCGCCGTCGCCGGCGGTTTGTTGGTCGGCGTAGAACGCGTCGACCATGGCGTCGTCGTTCTGGTTAGGGACGACGGCGCCGGCGAAGAGCATTTCCGCTGCCGTGTCAGCGAGCGGGTCGACGTTCGCGACGAGTGGATCGTTGGCTGCCGCCGCCGCCGCAGCGGCGTGCTGCTGGCGGCAGAGCTTGAGGTGGTGCTGGACGGCGGCGAGCTCGGCGTGCAGCATCTCGTACTGGCGGCAGAGCTCGACGACGACGCGCGCCGCGCCGCCGACGGGGTCGCTGGCGCGCGCGTTGGCCTCGAACGTGAGCGCCTGCATGGCGTCGGCGTGGAGCTCCGGCGGCGTGTCCCGCAGCGTCTTCTGGATCTTGCTGACGCCGAACAGGTGGTGCGCGTTGAGGAATCGCCGCTGCTCGTCGGCGGGGAAGTAGCGCGCGAGCGGGCAGTCCGCGTTGCACTTGCGCCGTTGGTACTTGCACGCGGCGCACGCCTGGCTCTGCCCTACGCCGCCGCCGCCGCCGCCTCCCCCGACGCCTACGCGCGGGGGCGCGCGCGGCGGAAGCGGCGCCGCGGCGCCTCCGCCTCCGCTGCTAGCACTGCTGCTGGCGATGTGTTGGCGGTGGAGCGCGTGTTGCGGCGGTGGGTTGGAGGAGGAGGTGTCGGCGGTGGAGACGGAGGAGGAGGAGTTGGTGGTGGAGGAAGACGCCGTCATTGCTGGCTCCGCCTCCGCCGCCGCCGCGGCCGCCGCGGCCGGCGAGGTCGGTGCGATGGTGACTTGGTGAGTGGAGGAGAAGAGAGGAGGGGACCGTGTTTCGCTGCGTGATTAGTGGTGGCTAATTGCGCAATTAGGCTATTTAAGGTAACCTTTTTTGTTTTTTTGGTTAATTTGGATCGAGCTACCTGCAGGTATAGCTAGCTGGCCGATGAACAAACCTGATCCAAACAATACGCGTCGATCGATCGAACGGACGAAGAATGAGTCATGGATGCATCGGAAAACGTGGATTATTAACGGGGGAGAATTTCGATTTCTTTCGTAATTCGGTTCGTAATTTTGCAGTAGCCGTTGCACGTTTGAAAATCGTTCGACGAACGAAGTTGCGGTCCGTGCGTTGTAACGGAAAAAAACAGAAAAGAAACGGAGATAAACTCGAGAAATGTTTACGGTAGCGCTAGAGTGCGGAATAATAGATCGAGCGCCGCATAACATTCTCTCCGGTTTTTGTTTTTTTACCACCCCACCTTTTTCTCTGCATCCTACTTTTTTTTGTTTTTTTCTCCTTTCCACCTTATCCGTGCGTTTTTTCTTTGTAGTTATTCTGTTTTCATGTTTTAGTAATTTTTTCTGTTTTTTCGTTTCTTCTATGTAGTTATTATGTTTTCGCGTTTTAGTAAAATATTTAGCTTCTAGTTTTTTTTCTGAGTTTGTTCTCCTAGTATCTCTGCGCATTTTGGAAGTAACGAATGCCTCTCACAACTACTCATTCAAAAGTAACACATTTACTCACATGAATGTCTCAACATCGTATGACGTCATACCTAGATAGTTATAAAAGAATTACTACCAGCTTACAATGCTAGTAATTATTTTACCAATATTATAAATATTGTATACAGTTCGTGGTCTGTGAGTAAAACAATTACTACCTTCCTCTCGATATAGGATCACGTAGCCACCGTATAGTAATATGTTTACTGATGTGTTCAATACACAATACATAAGAGTAAAAATTGAGATTTCATGGTCTGCGAGTAAAATAATTACACTTTCCTATCGATATAGCCATGATCTCGTAGCCACCATGTAGTAATATGTTTACTGATGTGTTCAATATACAGTATAAGAGTAAAAACTGGTGATCTATATCACAAAATAGTCATACGAATGAAAAAATTATAGGCTCAATCACACACAAGCGATAAAATTACTCACAGGTGAATCAAACTAGAAAAGAAAAAAGTGATTCTGTCAAAAATCCGTGTAGTGGCTTTGCTGGATCTCGCTATAAGGATGAAGAGGATGGTATGTGTCTTGTGACTGGTAGTGGAGAGGGCAACCAGTTAGCGAGCAGTAGTCAACGATGGAATCATGGAAGGATGTAGCGGTGTGGTCTAGAGATGAGCTCAACGTTGCACAGTAGCAGCCATCCATCATCTAGCAAGCACGAAAAAAATACAAAAACATTCTCGTTCATGTCGATAGAGATGACGAGTAAAAGAAAAATAGCAAACAACCTCCATCACCGGCAGACTCCACCCTATCCTCTGCAGCCAGCCACATGGAGCACGATGTGCAAATGCAGGACTTGTGTAGCCCATCAATTGAGATCAGGTAATATTGTAGATTGCAAGTTAATTTGATTTGCAAAAAAATAATTTGGGGCTTCATACGTGAAGTTGAAGGAGAGTATGCAGATGCAAATCAGTGTCAATTCCTTACTTGTTTGTTCTATCAATGTCGCCGACATGGAGCAGCCGCTGATTTTTGCTATTGGCCCAGGTGAACACCTCCTTGCTAGTTAAGGTGCTGCCTAGCGTTCGGTAGCGAGGCCCCAAGCAGTGTCGTCGCCTCAACAGCCGCCGATCACCGCCATCAACCGCCAAGGTGTCCTCGTCCTCCTTCATGGTGTGTCGCCGATTTGTGGGCTGGGATGGTGGATCGATTCAGATCCAAAAAAAGAAAAAAAAAGAAATGGGGACGAGAGTGGTTGGTTGGGTACGGGAAAAATAGAATATATACCGGAAGCAGAGAAGTTGTTTTTATTAAAGTAAATCATTTATTCTGGTAATGGTGGGAGAACGATGCGCCATGTAGGGTGGGATCGGAAGCAGGGAAGTTGTTTTTATTATTGAAGTAAATCGTTTACTCGAATAAAGATGGGTGGTAGAGGCGCGTGATATGAGTAAATCGTTTACTCCGACAACAGTAGAAGTGGGATGCCTAGACATGGGGTAGGGTGGGCATGGGCTGATGCATATTTGGCCGCTCCTAATAGTTCTAGCATTTGTGAACTGATATCCATAGTATTAATATATTTTATCAATATTTTAATGAGGTTATGCACGATTTTATAGTTATTTGGTCGAGCTTTTTTTGGCTGCTGACACGTGACAAATGTTTGATTTTGTTATCCCTTGTAGGCTAACGTGACTCGAGCAACAAGAAATAATTTTAAATATGATTTTTTTATTCTATTTTTTTGTTACTCGAGCAACGAGAAATGATTTTAAATATGATTGTTATTTTATTCTAATTTTTCTCCTTCAAAAGTCAAGGTTTAGAAAATAGGAAGCGATAAAAGATATCGCGGTCAAATTTGTCATATGTTCAAACAAACGCTAGTACGTTCCATTCTCGTTTTTTTGGGAATTCATGTTTTCTTTTTTTTTTTCTAATTGGACCCTTTTTTTTCCTCAAACCAACTACACATTAAGTGCGAAAAAAACAATCAGGTTCTGCATCGACAAGCACAAGAAAAATGTGTTATTTCCTACTTTAGGACACAGGTCTAAAGAAAAAAGATATATAAGAATTTCGACCACTGCCCATCGCCTCAGATCATCACATTGTATACGAGAAGTCTCGAAGAACAAACGTGGCACTACGGCCAAATTTTAACTCTTAACCGAAAAAAAAATTTGTTCCCGAATCAATCAATAGAAATTACAATAATGGACCTCAAAGTCGGTCCATTTCTCAAATATGGCCTACCTAAGTACTTTCAACTACAAAAATACAATGCAAGTTTAGCAGCACGTTCTTGTCCGGTGACAAATTAGCAACTTAAGCACATTGTCATTCAGCTGGATCAAACTCACGAAACCCTTGTTTAAAATCATCCACCATCTGGATTTCTTCTTCTTTAGAAACCTTACAGTTCCTCCAATCTGCACGATCTGCCATGCTTAGCAACCCAGCCAACACCTGTAGATTGACAGTTAGGTTTCGACGATATCATTATTTTCTTTCCATCCCCATGTAGGTTATTTTTCAGACAAAAAAAGGCCTTAACGATTATCATATGGTATATATACCTCACGGCCAAACTGAGCAGGGAACTTCTCATTACTGTCAACCAAATGTAAAAGCACCGAACCTTCTGGTAGCTCAACATAAAACAAGCTTGATTTGCTGTCACACTCTGATCTTAACAATTCCCTGGCGCGGTTAGCACCACCATCTGAAAACAAAGAGAGAGCTCAGGGCAAATCGAATTATAAGCAACATAAAACTTGGCCACGTGATACACAATTGTTGAAACTTTTAGGAAGACTTCCTTAGAGAAGCAACATCATGAAGATGTATTGGCATCACAGTATGCTCATTGATGTGTGAATAGCCCATTTAGGCTGTGTTCTATACTCAAGGTTCCCAACCCCTCTCCTTCGTTTTCCGCGCGCACGCTTTTCAAACTGCTAAACAGTGCATTTTTGTAAAAAGTTTCTATACGAAAGTTGCTTAAAAAAATCATATTGATTCATTTTTGAAAAAAGATTTAATAAATACTTAATTAATCACGTGCTAATGGACCATTCCGTTTTCCGTACCGGAGGGTTACGTTCCCAACCCAGGGGAACCCAGGGGAACGAACGCAGCCTTAAGGCTTATTCGGTTCACAGGATTTCCAAATCACAGGAATAGGAAAAACGTAGGAATAATGTAGGAATGCACGTGCAAAACAAAGGATTGGAACACAGGAATTTTTCCTCCACCGAGCTAAACAAAAGAGGATAGAGTAGATGTTTTCATTCCTATGGAATTAGTACATTTTGGAGGATTTTTAGAGGATTGGAATAGTGTTCCTATGGAAAATTTTCCTTTGAATCCTACAAACCGAATGCATGAATAGTGCTTATTCCAAAGAAATTGAGATTTCCTTTAGGAATCCTTCAAAACGAATAAGGCCTAAGATTGTTTTTGTCTATCCCCTTTCTATTCAGCTGACTAAGAGAGAGAAAGTTAGGTACAACTTCACCTGGATTCACTACAGAAAATTCAAATCCCAGTCTCTGTGCTGCTAAATGGAATATCTTTTTAACACTTGATGCTTTAGACAATGGTACTGGAACAGCCTGCGCAGAAATTTAGTGGATTACCATCCAGTATGAACAAAAAACAAATGAGATCGCATACAAGCATCCAAATTCCAAATGACAGCATCATTTAAATGGAAGCATGGAGCAACATATCAGGAGAAAAATGTCCTCACCTGAAGGTTTGCATGGCGGGACTGCTGAGAAACCCACTCGAAGTATATAGCTATCTTTCCTTGTTTCTCAAAATACTTGGCCAGAGCATCCTTATATCTCCCAAGCTCTGCCTCAGCTTCCACGGGCATCTTTAGTGTACTAGAGCAGTGCTCAACTGGTATAACTAGAACATGGTTTGGAACAAGTGGCCCTTTTGCAAGTGCACAGTAGTAACCTTCTCCAATGCTGATAACAAGATGTGATTCAACATCTGGACTTGACAAGCAGAACCAGCAACTGCTCTCAACACGTCTTCGTTCGCTGTAGTAAACAAAAATACAGGGTGAATCCCACAATTAGATAATCAGAATTCTTAGTATACTAGCCGAATGCTCGTGCTTTGCTATAGATAAAAAAATATAAAATATATTATAATACTACTACTCAATTTAACTTTATATGTCTATCCATTTAGGATTTGATTGATATTTAATACTAAGAAGTTTAAGGGGTAATTTGTAAAAGTGCAATGTGAGTAGGTGGGGTGGCAGATTGTGCATGTGTGCTTCAGACAGAGTGAGAGATTTGGAATATTTTCTCACCTACGTGGTTTTGTATCCCTAACAGCACCCTCATCAGAAAGGCTATGAGCAAACCTACACTCAGGACCCTTCTCACATTTTCCTTTGTTTAAGAAATCAAAACAGACATTCCTATTGTAATGCTCCCTGGCCTCCTCATCATGCCTATAATTGCATTTACTCCCTCGAGGACAGGATCCTGATGATGTAAATTTGAAACATAGACGATTCCCACCGGCTTCACCATGTCTTTGCTTCTTGACATCGTAACGCCAGTATTGCAAATCAGCATCCTCAGCAGGACGCTTTGGAGTTTCTTCAACAGGAACTGACTTTGCTGGAGAAATATATGGGGATAAAGTAGTATTTGGAGGCCTTGCGTGAATATCAACACTGGACATGGTAGATGCTGGAGTAGGAGAAATTGCATGAATAAATTTCTGAAAAAGAATATGCAATAATGAGTAGACAATTAAGAATAATAGCAACAAATCAAGAGTAAATGTGATAACAGAAATTTAACATAACTATCAGTTATCTACAACTTCAGGGGATGATTTCAGCAATTCTGCTACCACAAAATCAGTGCACAAATTTTGTTCACAGAACTGCAATTCTGCTACCATCTAAACCATTTGACAAGGCAGGTTCAGTTGTATTTCTCAAACGGCCAACTCAGGACTGCTAGGGCATTTACAATGCAAAGTGGCCTTAGAGCAGCTCCACTGCTGATTCGACTGCTACAATCCACCGAAGTTGAATAAAGGTTTGGTTCGATAGCTGTAGTGTTGAATCGAATCGTGGGACCCATGTTGAAAAAAGTTCCTCCAATCACTACATTCTGCCCTGCCTGCATGTGCCAATGGCCCTGGGCAACGAACTATTTACTCGGTTGAGTTTGAATATACTTTGGAGTTTGATTTTTGCTCTGACATGCATGCGTCGACTGCCACAGTGTACACAGTTCGATCTTTTTGCATTAAAATCATTTTAAGCCCCACACTGGAGTTGCTCTTATGACGTGGTCTTGGAAGAGAGTGCGCCACGCAGGGTAAAGCCACCATCAAGTAAGTGCATAACTAACTCTATTTTAGTTAAACCTTGATCCTAGGACCCATATTGTTATCTCCTCTCCCTAGCCCCAATAGGGAGCCATATGTGCATGTCCAGTTTGTACACATGGTAAATTGTAATGGTCAACTTGACCATGCGCATGATAAGTGGACCCACTTTGCCAGAAGGCCTGGAAACTGATTGTTGAAGTTGTTGCTAACTGAAAACCTGACTTAAAGATGTAGGAAACAGATATTGTAACCATATAAGTTGCAGGTTTCTGAAATACACTAATAAATCAGTGAAGATTTTCATTTCTGAAAATGATAAATATAACTGAAAACTAATACTTCCTCCGTTTCACAATGTAAGACTTTCTAGCATTGCCCACATTCATTTAGATGTTAATGAATCTAGACATATGTATGTGTCTAGATTCATTAACATCTATATGTATGTGGGCAATTCTAGAAAGTCTTACATTGTGAAACGGAGGGAGTACTAGAACTTAATATGTATACTAAATTATGAACAAAATACAAGAAAATGTAGTAGAATTATAACCAGAAACTATGTTTGAAGAACTAAGTTGATTTGGCCAAATATAGATGTACCTGCTTCTCTTTGTTTCCAACATTAGCAAGTCCAATAAAACGGGTAACATGTGCAGCGGAATCATTCACATATGGTTCCCTTGCATAGAATACACCTTTAGAACCTGCAATATGATATCTGCAGGAAACAGACTTTTGTTACAAATTCGGTATACTTTTGGTTGGCATTGTATCTTATAGACTTATATAAATGTAAACATATTCCGTGATTATGCTTTCAGTTAGTCTAGTCAACATTTAAACTACTAGCTTAATACTAGTGTATTTGCTTGGATAAAAGAAAATTATGCATGTCTTCATATTGTTCAAAGAAATAAATGTAATTCTGCATTGAAGTCCTTCACCTTTTGTGTTACAAGGGGCATTTGACTGTGATACACACACTGATTTCAGAATTAACTCATACACCACATATATACATGGCAATTCAGTCATGTTTGGCCTTTAATGTTAATTCGTGAATTTGTTGTTAGAAGGCTAAAAGCCTAAAAGAGAATAAAACGTCATATGGAAGGTTCTTCGTGTGAATTTCACAAAACTACAAATACCTTGACCAAACTACTGCAAAACTACAAATTTAAGGAGGTGTATAACAAAACTATAGATTTAGCATCACATTTGTCTCAAAACTATAGAGTTAAGGCATAGTATCACAAAACTACAGATTTAGCAGCAGTTTTATCACAAAATTACAGTTTTCGTTACTCCCGGAGAACATCAGTGCAATGGATTTGAACTCTAAAATCTGAATTACTACCACCAACACTACTTTCTTCTTCAAGGAGGGATATAGAAAATATGAATTCAGAAACCAAACCGTGGCTTAATCTCAGCAACCAATGCAGCAACTACAGGATCATATCCATGAGGATCCGATATCTGAGAAGGTGCATTAGAAGTATCAACTCCATTCACCACTCCAGCAGGCCATTCGTTAGTGCAATCTCATTATCGTCAAGGGAACTCAGCACCAAACTTGATACTTTGAGAATTCATGTACGACAACACCTCAGTTTAACACAAGCAGCTAAGAAATAATAATGCCATAGAAAGAAAAAAGGATATGTCAAAAACAAATCAACAATCCCCGGCTCTTCGGCAAGAGCCCGTAGTGCATCAACATCATCCTGGCTGTAGCAGCCAGGCCCTCCTGGCCCTTTCCTTCCCGACAAGTAAACGACAGATAAACCTAACGAAAGGTGAGAAAATCAAATAAATGGAATTGCTAAAGCAAGCATTTGTTTCGATGATCCCATTTCCAGCCCATTCCTACAATAGCTCGCATGGAATATTTTATCAGCTTCAAAAGAAAAGATGCTGCAATTGAACAGGTTTAACATTTTACTTCAGACATTGGAGATGTAAAGCTACTCATCTATGAGCACAGTATTTACGCCTAAGTTAATGAAACAAATTAGTCCAACACAATTGAGAAATGGAAAGACGAAGAGAGAAACCATGGAGGGTGAAGCGGGCGCTGCCTCTGAGCCAGAAGAGGTTGGGGCATATCTGGATGCCTCCGGGGGAGAAGCCTCGGGCGCTGGACGCGGCCTTCGCGAGAAGGCGAGGCGCCGCGGGGCCGTAGTCCCCGGTGAAGTAGGTCGGGATGGGCACGGCGGCGCGTCCCTCCAGGTAGTCCGCGACCTCCCCGCCGCCGCCGCCATCCCCGTCGCCGGCATCGGGGGAGAAGAACTGCCCGACGCAGAGCAGCGCGTGGAACGGCCCCGTCGACTGGTTCACCTGTGCCGACGGCAGCCGGTGAGAGGATACGACGAGATGGGAGGGGAGGACGCGGCGGCGGCGGAGGAGGAGGTTACCGAGGTGACGCGCTTGAAGAGCTGGTGGAGGCGGCCGTTCGCGTCGCCGGCGAGGAGGATCCGCGGCGGCGTCGCCGGAGACGGCGAGGCAGCGGCGGCGGCCATGGTGGGGTTTGGGTTTTTGGGTGAAGCGAAGAGGCCTCTGGAATTCTGGATCTGCGTTACTAAGTTGGGCCTCAAGGTAGGACGCGTTCTTTTTGCTGGGCTTCGTGAGTGGCCCAAAACATAGTACGGCCCATATTATGTTTAGAAGTACACGACTTTAGGTTTAGGCCCCTCCCAATAGAATTTTTATTCTAAACAGGGGTGACATATGCCAGTATTTTTTGATGATGTAGTAAGAAATTAATGAAGTGAGAGATGAAATGAGTTTTATCTAGATGAAACAATTTCTACACTTTTACCAATACAGTTTGTCTCTTGCATATGCTACTATGCTAGCTATGAAACAACAAAAATAAAACCATGCATTGCAGTATGGGCGCTGTTTCAATTATTAATTAAATGTCTTGTTGTTTATGTGGCATCTTTAGAAACATAAAAATGGCATCGTTCATTGGGAAATGGCCTTATAAACAATCTTAGTGTGTGTTCTCGACTACATTTTCCTAACTTCTACTCTCTCATTTTTCACGCGCATATTTCCTACTGCTGAAAGCTGTGTTGTTTAAAAAAATATAGAAAAATGGCTTTAAACAATCATATTAATTTATTTTTAAAGTTTTTTAAGCCAATACATAATTATTCTTGCGCTAATCCATCGCTATTTTTTTTTTGCCGGAAAGAAAGTTTCACAGCATGTAGGTTTGAACTCATCCTTATATGACCAACTCGTGACCTGTGTCTTTTTACTATGTGTATGTGTAGACAGCGCACTTAGGTATGTGAGTTATATGTATATATGTTTATGGGCATCTTTTGTATAATAAAAAAATGTGATATGCAAAGTACTGCAAGAAAGGTTTCACTTGGCACAAGACCCACTCAAAATTCTCCTTTGTTAAAAAAAATAAAACCATTGTCTTCACATTTTACACGCCATAGACACATACAATAGATCATTTAGCCCCTTCACATCTTTCAATTTGTGACCTTTTTCTTCAACTAAAAAGAAGGCACTCTATCAGGCTACAAGTTAATCTGTCAAATTTTTCGTAAGACACATACAATTATACAACTGTACAAGTCCTCCATACATGTGCAACTTAATAGCCACCCATGCATATGCTTACAAGTAATTTTGAATATACTAAATCTTTTATTATGGACTGCTTTTATTAAGTTAGTTTAATTAATTCCATAAGGCGGTGCGTGACGACACATGTACTGTGTGTACATATACGTTGTCTTTATACATCTGATAGTAGCCGTGCAGATGACTGGCATTGTCCGGTTCTGATCAAAAGAACAATAATGCGATAGTAGGAGATGTATCTACGTACGTACGCGTTCCAATTAACACATGATGTTGACCGATCGACATTCAATTCAATTCAATTTCAACATCATTCGACGAGTGAGTTTAATTGAATTCCGTGGTTGACATGGCATGCAGTATGTATCCACCGCACGAACAGTTGCACATCGGAATCGGCCATCAAAGAGCAAATAAATTTCCACTTCTGTTTCAAACTTTTCATATCTTGATTCTCTTTTCCGTACGAGCGAGGACAATGCGATGGGGGATCAAAATGGATTAGCCTGGGAGCAGAATTCGCGATTCTAACCGGTTTTCATCAAAATGTTAGGGGTCTGTTTTGTGAAAACCAATCGCTTTTAGCTGGTTTTCAAATAAAGCTGACAAAAGTGGTATTCGCTCGGTTTTCGGTAAACCGACACGGATCAGTTTTCAAGGTGAAAACCGATTGCTTTAGACCATTCCCAACCCAATGACTAATATGGTGTCTATAGCATTAAATAAGCTGCCATCTAGTATAAAAAATAATGTGACAAGTGAATAAATGATGAAAGAGAAGGAAACCAGGTCTTGCATAAGAGCACCCACAATGGTAAAGTAAGGTGCTATTATGTACATCTCAACGATAGACTAGATTAATAGTAAACCACTTCAATGGTATGTCTACATGAGTATCTATAGCTCTCTAATTCATTGCCTCGTTTTTCTCTATAGACTATCTCCAGGTTAGTAGATAGTTTTACTCTCTCTCTTCATTAATCTCTTCCAAGTAGGAAAATATGCTGACATGGATCTCTTGTAGAGAGCCTATAAATAACCATTGCGGGTGCCCTAAGACATGGTTTCTACACAACATCTAAGACATCATGTGAGATAAGTAGCATTAAATTTAAGTATGAAAAAATAGTGTTTGCATTAAAAGAGTAGTGTCTAGTACTAGTTTCTTGATGATGTGAAGTTTATGAAAACTATATTTAGTGTCTTGTGTTGGGACTAGCCTTAAGCCGGTTTTCAAATAGAGCCTACGAAAGTAGTATTCGCTTGGTTTTCGGTAAACCGAAAGGGATCAGTTTTCACCTTCAAAACGGTAATGTACACCCTGGAGATCAAGTTAGTGGTTGGGACCTCAAAGAGAGAAAAAGACATCCTTGGTGAGCTGAATTAATTGCACTATTGGAACATTATTGTGATCGTTTCTGTTTGGTGTAGTTTGGAGTTTATGTAGTTATAAGTTCGGTCATTGAAATATGCATGCAAGTCTTTAGCTAATTAAATTTGTGATATGAAAATGGATTTGATCGTGTGGCAAAAAAAAAATCATAAGTTTCATCATGGAATACCTCAGCTTTGTTGCCGAAAATTTACCACTGAGAGCATCTCCAAGAGCATCCAAAAATTTAACTCCTAAAATTCTTGGATTGGGACCATCCCAAAAGAAATTGGGCCCAAATATCACCTTCTACTCCAAGAGTGCCCCTAAATTTGGTTTCCAATCATTTTAAAACATGCCACATCATCTCAAGTAGATCTGCTTTAACCGTTTATCTTTGCATTTTTCTGATAAAAGGGAGATCGGCGTTAGGCACTACCAACCAATTGCGCGCTAGCGGCTCAGCTATGTTGTGCAGCAGGGTGATCTTGCGCGTGCCTAACAGCTGCGGTAGGGGATGACGAGGGCATCGGCAAGTCTGCAGGCATGGCTCGGGCATCTTGCGGTAGTGCACGACAGGGGAAGAAAAGGCACGAGTGGCAAAAAACCTCCGGCGATTTCATCAATTGGGAGTGCATGGAGGTGCCCAAAATTGGTTCAGATTAGTTCTGGTTTTAGGTGTGGGTAAATATTGGTACTATCTTTGGGCATCTCTTGGAGACCTGTTTTCTAGATTCCTAAAATTTATCTTTTGAAGCTGATATTAGGGAGCTCTTGGAGATGCTCTCATAACTACTGACAGTCAATAGGAGCTCTCTCCTGACTCCACCACGAAAATGTGTCACAATAAGACCAAAAGGCTCCTTTTAAACACAGGATTAAGAAAACTAAGAAGTCGGATTGTGGTGATGGTGAATTGGCGATGCCATTGAGTTTTGGTGAGGATGATGCGTAACAACATTATTGATTCCCAGTTACTACCTTCTGCACACCATTGCACAATACATGCATCTCTGGGTTTTGTTCTGAGTGTTGGTCTCTCACAAAAGGCAGGGGAGGGGCAAATCAAATGAGTGTAGGGAATGGAAGTACCACATGACCAAACCCGGAGGCGGGTAACCATGAGCTACAACTACCCCCATCATCACCAAAATGAAGGAGGCAACGATGGTGTTGGCACTAGGGAGGACAAAGGCTCCCATGCCATGCAACACACATTGTGGTGGTTAAGGATATATACACTCATGACCTTCATTGTGAGACACATCTAGGCTAGATCCCCCAACATGTCCCACAACATTGATCCTTGAGCTAGATCTTCACTGTAGTGCCCTCTTAGACTAGGCCAACATCATCACTTGCATTTGCTCTAGCTGGATTGCAAGTATGATCTAAACCTCCATCATATCCCCACCATTTCATCTCCCTTGTTAAAACCTTTCCCCCTTGGCCATTTCACTTCATGGACCTAAGGGAGTAAGGGTGTATTGCATAAAACTTCGCTAAATTAGATATGGAGTTTCTGCAGGAAGGCACATGCGGTGGTGGACCATCCCAACATAAATTTTGAACATCATTCACCAGTGATACGTCCCTTAGGATTGGTCGAAATTGTTTCGTATTTTCACCATTCTCCTTTTCACATTTCACAAAATCATATTCAGTTCAAATTTGTGTATCTGAAAGGACAATTGTAGAGGATTGCTATGAACATTGAACATATGTACTCCTTTGTATTACCATCACTAATCTTTACCAGTAGGCAGGATGGAACATGCAGACGGCGCCCCAAATGACCAAAATCAATCACTACTATTCAGTAATCAAACTGAGTCTTCTAAAAGAATTTCGGCGAACAACAGAAGCAGGCTGTCAGTGACTAATTTATGGTTTGAAACATCTTTGTCAGACCATCACGTCAGCTCCGTTGAGACGCAACCACCAGATGAGATGCAGAATTTGTTTTTCCAGCCAATCATCTGTGAAGAGACAGGAGGACTGCGCTGATCTGCCGCCGCCTTAAACTTGAAACAGTAGCAAGATCGCTCCATTTTTCCTAACAACAAAAAAGAAAGGACAAGAGAGGTGAGACGATATAGTGGCATCTACAAAAACAACTTTGATTAGTATTAGATGGTTTGATAATCACAGTACGAAGCATTTGAGCTCAAGGGATCACACAAACATGGCCATGGTTGCATCACCAATGGGCAGCAGCAGACGGACAGTGCTGGGACACAGCTGGTAAATACGCTACCATGTGACCTTCTGCCCTTCTCATTTAAGCGCACACCGTATGGCACAGCTAACATCTCTCCTAACTGTGTGCTGCCAGCAGTATTTACATTTGCAAGTTCTCCTCACAGTACAAGCAACTATTCTAGGAAAATCGTCGTGAACAGTCACTGCCATGTGGGTGTAGTAAACCGCACCTGCCAAGTGGATTAGGGCGCCACGATGACATCTACGATCTTCATAACATAGATGTTCGTACATGTAACTACGCGCATGCATTCACGACTAAGGTTGGACCAGATGAAGGGGAGCAAGGGAAGTGGGTGAACACAATGGCTAGGTGATGAACTTGGAACCTTGCGAGAACTAGAACTTTCTTTGGGGATGAGGGGGTCACCTGTAGCACTCATGTAGTCCTATTGTGTTGCATGAGCCATTCAATCCAATGGCAGGGAGGGGGTTGTGATTTACCCCACAGGAGTTAAGGGTGTCGACGCCAATCTTAGGATCCAAAGTGGTGTATTTAAGTGCTGAAAAATTCAGTATCACTGCTTTTCAAAAGGAGGAAATGTACCTTTGTTTCATGGTGATGATGATGATTCTAGCACAATTTCAATGTGGTTGTATTGAAATGGTAGAGGATGAAAATGCTGGGATTCCAGGGAGATGGAGCATCTTGATGACATAACCTTAGCCTCCTAGTTTCAGTCATTGACCAACATCTTCACCGGTGGGTTGATTGCTTGATTACTTGCATAATTGCATCAGGTTCAGAAAAACTGGTGGTGAGTGGGAAATATATCATATGGATGGATGGGCATGGAAATTTAACAGGTTCCAGCTCGTAGCAGTGGTCACTAGTCACTGGTCAGGTTGCCCCATTTGACATAGTTCCAGTACTGATTCTTCTCCCCGATCTAACTCCATTTCATCGAGATTCCAGAATCCACCCAATAGAGTTACGATTGTATCTTGGAAATGTTTGGCTGCGGATCCATTTAGAGCCATTTGAATACAGATTAAAGGCTTCTGTTGAGAGAATTAAGGAGCCGTCTGGCGATCAGCGAACTGCCCGGACAAGGATGTGAGTCTTGTGACCCCTAGGTGCACCACTCTGCTTCGGCAGCTCAGACAGCCCTGCAAATCAAGATGATGCACAGTGTCATCATATATCTCCCACTCACCTAATTTTCCGGCAGCATCAATGTAGGCTGCATGGCGACCAAAAGATTCACCCATGCAAGTTGTGTTTTATCTACATGCATACACACGCTTGGTGTGTGACACTGAGTCTGTGACAACAGGTGAAAACGGGTGTGTAGAAACTGATTTAACGCTAGCTCGTGTTACCTTTAAATAATCCCAGGTTGCCTGCGAGTAGGTTGTTAGGGCGTCTCGTTTCGATCCAGATGTAACCGTGTGATGTGAAGGCTCTTTCTGGTTCTTCACAGGTCATATTGTCCTTGGCTCTCCCTCTCCTTAAAGTGTTTGAGAGGCATAGGTCCCTTTCTTCCAATCTGCAGACAAATAAGCAACAAAAGAGTTATATCCTTGTGAGGGAAATGAAAAGTGTGCGACACGTTGCAGCTTGAGATTAGCTATAGTTCTGCTTTAGGTTTCACTCTTGTAGTAAACCTGTGAGTTCCAGGGATGCAGGAAAAGAAAAGCATCATAGTGTAGTTGACGAACGCTCAGTGTTTTATTTTTCTTTACTCACAAGCTCCATGGTTGCAGGGGAACGAAAAGAGGACAGCCTAGTAATGTTGGGGCAGATGTAATAGTTAACACTTCACTCTTTTCTTGTGCATCAATTGTTTTCTGCCAAATATACACAGGCAGTTGATGGTGATAATAAATTTTGCTCGCTTGCTTTCCAGTTCAAAATTTATATGGAGGTCTAATTGCTTTTCCTGGTGCTCACAAGTGAGTACCGCCTAATGGACATGAAAGGTTCAATAACAGCTTTGTAAGTCCTAAAAGAGGTCTTATAAAAAAACAAAGAACAGTTTTGCACACTGTATGTTGATCATGACGAGTCTCAAGCAATGTAATGTAATGTACTCCATAACTAAAGGTAGCACATAGCATTTATTATTGTTAAGTGTATTTAGTATGGCCATCAACCCATAAATGATATATTTGAGCGATAGCAATATAAATCCCTACAGACCAGATAGGACAAGGTAGGCCACACAATTAGTCAATTCAACCTCAGCTTGGCTTAGCTCTCTGCTTTGTTTCTAGCTATACACATCGCATTAACAAGGAACAGTGTGCAGATAAAAGAAGTAATCTTAATGGTAAGGCGGTAACTTTGAGCGGTGCCTTACAGTAAACTTTGCTATGCTTGTCTATTCAGGGATGGTGGCTAATTTTTCTAGATGAAATGAAATACAAACACTGAGAGCTGGATAATCTACATCAGAGACATTTCTTACTAATTATAATTTGGAGCATGTTTGTCAGCATATAGGTTCCAAGAAGATGGCAGCACAAAACAATTTCTGCAGTTGCTATAAAAAAATGGCACCATATGTTTCCTGCAAGTCTGCAACTGGTATTTAAAGACGGAAGCATCTGCACTAAATAACAAGAATGTATCTATGGCCATGTTTAGATTCCAACTTTTTTTCTTCAAACTTCTAACTTTTCCGTCACATTAAATGTTTGGACACATATATGGAGCATCAAATGTGAACGAAAAAAAACCCAATTGCACAGTCCGACTGTAAATTGCGAGACGAATCTTTTGAGCCTAATTACGCCATGATTTGACAATGTGATGCTACAGTAAACATTTGCTAATGACTGATTAATTAGGCTTAATAAATTCGTCTCGCAGTTTACAGACGGAATCTGTAATTTGTTTTGTTATTAGTCTACATTTAATATTTCAAATGTGTGTCCGTGTACTTAAAAAAAATTTTTGGCACACAAACTAAACACAGCCTATATTTGAAAAATGGAGGGAACAGACCAGGAATAGAATATTAGAATACTAATAACACGTTGGCTTAACCAATTGGCAAAAAGATTGGAAAAGGAAATATTTTTCTATGAATAGATAGAGGAAAGAGATATACGACTGTCATTCTTGTAATGAGGGTGGTGGGTACCTTCAGAGCAGCCTTGCTACGGTTGGTTGGTTGATGAAGTCCATAAATCCCAGTTGTACCAGGCCAGTGCTCCCTCTGCATTGAATAGCACTTACTAGAGCTGGTGAGCTCTCTTTAATGCATATACACAGCAGCCTATTGCTATCAATCCCCCAATGCCAAGCCCTCTACATAAACCCACTCAAATGCAGTGAGCAAGCTTGAGAGGTGGAGATCAGGAAACAGGGGAGGGAGAGAGGTTTTGCCACCGTTGTTTTGGAGGGAAGGAAAATCCTAAGAAGGGGAAAGAGTTTAGCTTGGCAGGTGGTTCTCAGGCTCAATGGCTTTGAGCAAGAGAATGCTATTCATCTTCCAGGCCATGGTGTGCCTCTGCTCCTTCAGTTTATCCCAAGGTGCGCATCTCTTGTGGTTCTGTCTCATCTCATGTTTCTCAGGCATTCCTCCTCTATTCTGTATTCTGTCTCATCTCATGTTTCTCAGGCATTCCTCCTTTATTCTGTACATTTCTGTTCCACCTTCCCATTGAAGAACTTGCAATGGTGAAATGCAGTTATATATGCTAGTTTTTGCTTAGCTTCTTTCTCGCAAGAATATCATTATCACGTGCACTTCCATTATCTGACACTTTGGTTCCTATCATTGTTTATCGCCACATTGGCCTCACCACTAGTATTTGAGAGTAGCAGAACATCTAATCATTCAGAGTTCAATATTTAGAGATTGAAGGATAGGAAATAAATAGTCAACACAATGCCACAAGACGTACCTCTCATCCAGTCCTAGGAGGTACAATGCCAACTGCCAAGAGGTCCAGACCCTAGTAATCATAGCATCAATTAGATTGATACACTCATTTATCAACATGCAAAAACAGGTTATGTTTTTAGATAATGAAAGCTTTTATTGAAGTCATGCAAAAAAAAAAAGGGGGGCTTATAGCATGAGAAACTTACAGCAGAACAAAGCAAAACTTTTTCGGGCAATGACAACATTATGGAACACTTTGTTTTCTCAGGCAACCAGCAATTCAGCTTAAGGAATCTCCCTACCCTCCAGAAGGCGAGCAGCTTCCCAGCGATGCGCCACGAGACATACGACTACATTGTCGTCGGCGGGGGCACCGCCGGTTGCCCCCTGGCGGCGACATTGTCGCTCAAGTACAAGGTGCTCCTGCTGGAGAGGGGAGGGTCTCCGTATGGCAACCGCAACGTCTCCTACATGGAGAACTTCCACATTGGCCTGAGCAATATGGCGCCGGACTCAGCGTCTCAGGCCTTCATCTCCACTGACGGCGTCATCAATGCCCGAGCGAGGGTGTTGGGAGGTGGCACCTGCATCAATGCCGGCTTCTACAGCCGGGCCAGCTCAAAGTAAGCAATTGCATTGCACAGATATGGATGCTATCTTGTGTATCAGTATTCTTACCTGATTATGATTGTTCTCTTCCGTCTACGAGTGACCAGCCAAGAGAGTTCACAGTTCACACATGCAAATTTAACCTTTTTTTTACTGCCGAAGTGCAGAATGGTCAGCATTAATATATACACACAAACATATGCAAGAGAGTGCACAGTTCACACATGCAAATTTAACCTTTTTTTTACTGCCGAAGTGCAGAATGGTCTCAATCATGATCAAGACTTCAGATATAATTTACTATTATATTCTTTACCATAAGAGGGCAAGCACAAATAGCAGAGCCTAAAATGAAGTTAGCATAAGTAGATTAAATATACCAAGTAGTCTCTCAGTATATGCAACACATGGCCTATCACTTTCACATGAACAAACATCAGCTCTAGGGTAAATGCAGAGCAGTGATAGTGCCAGTAGAAATTACTAATGGTAACTGGTAAGATCTGCTTGACTGCTGCCACCCTAGCATACTGCAGCCACCTTTGTTCACCCTCCAAGTGGAGTAAAAGCTGTCTGCTGAAACGTGCAGCAGAACACTAAATATTATTCACTGTTCTCAATAGTAGCATTCAATTACCATGAAACCAAAGTTTCTGCCAATTAGGATTCTCTGGCTACAACCTCTTGTTTCTTTTCTCCAGCGTCCAAATGGAAAAGGGAAAACGGGGAAACAAACAAACACTAATTAGTGTAGCTCAAATAGGTTCTAATCGACTAAAATGAGCCAGCCAAAAGACACAAATGCATAAAACCACCACCTGCATTACTAGCACTCACTCTAGAACTTACCCAGCACTGCATTTGGACATGATTATCGGTTCACTAGGACTACATATTTTGGTTGGTATGATTCTAGACTTCTAGTTTATGGTTATCAAAATGCAGGCTTTCTTTGAGATTTATCACAATGCAGCTCTGCAATATATAACGAAATAAAATCCAGCTGTAAAATTAGCAAAGGTTGTACTTTGAGTGCTTGCATACAAATGAGCACTAGTGAGAAAGTTGATAACATAAAGAAAATAAGCAGATTGCAAAAGTGGTTTGCATTAAAGTGCTTCAGTCTGGTATTGCAAATAATTAACTACGCTGGCAGCAGCACATGCTGTGGTTTTCTCAGTGAATAAAAAGACTTCCTTGCTCTTCTTGCAGTCATGAACTACATGTTACTGAAACAGACTAGATTGAAAAGAGACATTGATGAAAAAAAAAAGAGAGAGACAACAAAACAAAATCACATGGGGCTATAATTGTTTCTTTGCAGTCATGGTAACTAAGTTGTCTAGGCAAAGGACACTAAATAACTAAAACCCTAGTAGACTCGAGGCTACTTCAAGTTTGGGCCAATTAGTACATATGCATTCGAATTATTTGTACAGAATCGAATTACAATAGGTCAATGGGTGGGCCCCACACACCCGTGCTCATCAGTCATCCCTAGTGATATACCTGCTCATTACCAGAAACGCCAATGTGACTTAAAAGGTATCAATAATTGATAAGCTTAATCCCGTAGTCTTCAAGAAGAAATTTTACTTCTATATTGATATTCATATTGGTGAACTACATGTTAAATTGTTAATAACTTGTATACCATGTGTTTTTGTTCTTGAAACAAACAGCTTCATCCAGGAGGTAGGCTGGGATGAAGACCTGGTGAATGAGTCCTTCCCTTGGGTGGAGGACAAGATCGTCCAGTGGCCTAAGATCGCACCTTGGCAGGCTGCACTAAGGGATGGGCTACTCCAAGCAGGTGTATCTCCTTTCAATGGCTACACATATGACCATGTTTCTGGGACCAAAGTTGGTGGCACCATCTTTGATGAGACTGGCTACCGCCACACAGCAGCCGACTTACTTGCAGCTGGAGACCCTAACAACCTAAGGGTGCTGCTTCATGCTAGTGTGAACAGGATAGTCTTTAACTCGCAGAGAGGTAAATAATTACACATGTGTGGCCAAAGCTCCTACAAGTTGTATTATCTTCTAAAATAGAGTTATATAGAATTATATGCCATGAATAGAAAGAGTAAGTTCAGTAATCACGTACCATATTTCAGATACACCATTTCTGATGCAGGGCAACTGAAGCCAAGAGCAACCGGAGTTCAGTTCACCGATGAGAATGGAGGACTCCACCAGGCATTCCTCAACAGCAACTGTGATAGTGAAATCATTGTCTCTGCTGGCGCAATTGGCAGCCCCCAGCTGCTATTGCTCAGTGGGATCGGACCCAAGAATGACCTTAGGAGCCATAAAATTCCTATAGTTCTCCATAACAAGTATGTGGGTAAAGGGATGGCTGATAACCCCATGAACTCCATATTCATACCGACAAAAAGCCCCCCTCGCCAGTCCCTGATTGAGACTGTTGGAATAACTGAAGCTGGTGTGTTCATTGAGGCCAGTAGTGGTTTTGGCCAGTCACCAGAAAGCATCCATTGCCACCATGGAATCATGTCCGCTGAGGTATGTCATCAATCTTACTTGCATCATGAGAAGCTTTTTGTGCATAAAATAGGTCTAAAGCAGTATCACAAACATCAGGAAAAAGCTGCTGCTTAGATCTGCAGACTTCAAAAAGGAAAACAGATTCTAAAGTCTAAACTATCAAAACTCACATTTTGCAACATTGCAAACACAACTTAGACCAATTCATTAATTACAGGTGAATATGCATATGCATATAATAGTATATTCTAAGAAATAATACTTATCTGATTTATAAGTCATTGTTTTATGCTTAGATTTTCTAGGAATCAGATCTCAGAATTGAACTTCTTGTCTTGGAGATTAAAAAAAATAAGTGTTATCTACATTGCAACAACTCCAATAACTGCCATCATAGTTTCCATTGTTGTCTCAATTTGTTCCCTACTTGGCCTTGTTGGTCTAATACATATTATATTCCTATGGTACAGATTGGACAGCTGTCCACAATTCCTCCGAAGGAAAGAAGCCTGGAAAAAGCACAGAAGTATGCAAATACCAAACTTAATCTACCCAAAGAGATATTCCATGGTGGTTTTATCCTCGAGAAGATTGATGGTCCACTGTCTACGGGACATCTTGCCCTGATAGACACTGATGTCAAGAAGAACCCTGCGGTTACCTTCAACTACTTCAGTCATCCACAGGATCTCACTCGTTGCGTCTATGGTATCAAGACCATTGAACGAATACTGAAGACAAACCGTTTCTCTGAACTGTCTGCCAACACTGATGGACATTCAATGGAAAGAGTGCTCAATATGAGTGTGCAGGCTAATGTGAACTTGATACCCAAGCATACAAATGACACAGAATCCCTAGAGCAATTTTGCAGGGATACAGTAATAACCATCTGGCACTACCATGGTGGATGCCATGTAGGGAAGGTGGTTGATCAGCAACACCGTGTGCTTGGAGTTTCAGGCGTCCGTGTAGTCGATGGCTCAACATTTTCTAGATCACCAGGGACGAACCCTCAAGCCACGGTCATGATGATGGGCAGGTACATAAACACAGTAAAAAACTAACTTTAGTCTTTACCTAATGATATTCTAACTTTAAACTCTTAAAGACTAAATTGCTTCCCTCATATTTCATACTCAGATATTTTGGAGTGATGATCCTAAGGGGAAGACTAGGTCGAGCAGCTGGAGTGTAATCGATTCCTGGACACCAGCCTTTTGTTATGTGTGACCTAGAGAAGAAAAATTACTAATTATTGCTGGGATCTAGTGTGATTCACCGAAGAAAGACAAGCTAGGAGTTTCATCTGTACCCAGTAATCATTTGTGTCATGTGATATTGCAGATCAAATGGTTTATTGACCCCCCCCCCCCCCCAGTGTTTTCTGTTCCTTCAGCTGGATTTCAAGGAAGTCCTGATGACTTCCTTTTATGGTCCCTAATCCTACATTAGAGTCCAGTTATCCATACAACTGTTACGGGCTCTAGTGTCTCTGGGGCAGCAGCCAGCAGCAAGTAGAGACACCCCACACGCAAGAATCAGCAAGGCCACCTCCAAGTGAGGGAAGAAAATAGCAGATTGGAGATTAAAATCTTAGTTGGTTTGGTTAGGAGACGAGATTACTTTGGTTATTTGATTAGATTCTCTTGTTAGGGGTTAACCTCATCTATATAAGTGAGGACCCATACCCTTCATTGCGGAAGCAGAAATATACAAGTTCCTGCTAGTATTCCCCTTCTCATTTCCAAAGGCCTCAGAGCCTCTCTTTCACAGCTGGAAGCCTGGAATAAGCCCTGCCAGCAGCTGGATCCCTAGCCTCAGTCCCTCACACCCGTATCCAACCCAAGCAATAATAGCCATAAAGAAAATCTGTTTAAGGGGGCAACAGAAAGATAGGAAAGTATTGTTTCAAAAACAATCAATTGGAAATTTTATTGCATTGGGAAATTATAAGATGTATATTTGCTACATAAGCTCCCTCTATAGAGAAGGGAGAATAAAAGAAAAGCAAAGGCTCAAAGCAAGGAGTTCAACAGATTACATCTTGTAATAATAATTTTACTAACTGAAACCTTAGAAAATCTGTAAACATATCCTAGCTGTGCCTAGAAGACAAAAAAATGTCGTGTGTGTTTAAAAGAATTAATAGTATTAGAGCCATACAGGTACCCTGAGACCATCATAGCTCAGCTGGATGTCAAGCCCCTCTGTCTCCATCAGCTTGGCAAGTTCATTGTTTACTTTCTCGTGATCCATTAAATGCATCATTCCTGAAGATATCATTCAGTCAAGTCATCAAGAGCAACATCATGTAAACAATAAAAGCTACATCATGTGAAATTCGATCAAATTAAACGACCTTTTCTTATCGTGTCCATAAACAAGAAATAAGTAGCCGAACTTTGATGCTTTAGTTCTGAATAAACTGGAGTAACATGAATAGTAATAGTTAACTTCTGACATTGAAAGGTTCTGAAAAGTGACCAACATGAATATTTAGATCTAAGTTACTATACAGATATTTTCTTCTTTTATGTGACAAGCAATAGGAGAAAATATCAAACACACCATTGGAAAACAAACAGCAAGCTCGGCGTGAGTGATTGTAGGACACCCTCATCATGCTTATTGTGCACATGAAGTATCAAATTATTGAACAGTTAACTAAGGAGATCATTTTTTTAGTATATTGCCCCTTTTTTCCTTTCTGAGATTAAATTCTGCCAATCAATAGAAAGGCAGATAAGCTTTCTCAAACATGCAATAGAACAATGTACCTTTTCTCATAGTAAACTGTGCATTCTGTTCCAGAGTGATTAATGTTTTTATAAATTAACATGAAAAGTTAAAGTGCACATAGAGTTTAAACTGAAGAAGTCTAGCAGCGTTAATTCAGTAAAGGCATTAAACGAGCCTCAAAATGATTACCAGTAAACAGTGTTTTCTTTGGTTTGATTTTCCTAACTTCCTCAAGGGCCTGCAGAAGTGAAGAATATATCACCATGGAATACAGTGAAGCAATAAGAAGCTAGAGCTGATTGATATATTAGAACTAACTACCCACCCGTGGTAATCCAAAGTGTGTTGAAGAAGAACGATCGGGTCTAAGAGCATCCTGGACATAATTATAATAAAATCAAGCTTAAATCCAGTTATACAAAAAGTTAATAAAAACACTAAGTAACATAAGAAAATATGCAGCTTCAAGAGAATCCCATAATCTCATGCTTTAACAATTCACATATATATATAGAAAAAGTTATAACGTCAATACCATTATTAGAAGTTCACAGTCTTCCAGAAGTTTGTAGGTTTCTTTAGGTATATCACTGACATCACTGTGTACATCAGAGATATTAAGACCATGTGTGTTGAACTTGAACCAACAGAATATATTGTAAAAAATTAGCTTTGCACTTTGATCTACCTTATGTAGCATACACGACCAAAACGAAAACCAAGAGAGCGGTAACCCTGACCATGCCAGACAGGCAAAGGAATAACCTGAAAAATACAGAAATCATATCTTCAGCAAAATAAATTAGACAGGGTACACTCGAAAGTACACTTAGCGCAAACTGACATAATTAAAAACATATTAATTTCGTTTGGACATGCAATTTAAAAAGGCACATTCAAAATTACTTACCTTATAGTTTACATACTTTTGGCCAACAAATCGATGGTCACAGGTGTCTACCGGAGATCATGACCAAAACAACATATTTTGAGAACATAGGTGTTAGAATTTCAATGGTTACTCTCATTGAGAAGAGGATGGCACTCGAGATAGGGCAATTTTCTGGTTTTCTTCATTCACTAAACACAAAAGCCATGCCTACCCGAAGGAGGTTGGATACATATATATAGCCATAGCTGGCTGCTAGCCTATTGCTGCACCCTCCTAGTCTAAAATTCGAAATTTGAATGGGATGCTGTCCTAGAGGGCATCCAAACTGAATAAAGCATAAAGGAGGCATAAAGGAGATGCTAACTGCTGTTGTCCTACTAACCGCAGCTGTCCTAGCAACTGAAAAATATGCTAAAGGGTAGATGCTATCCTGAAAAAGGTGAAACTACCCAAAAGCAAAAAGAAGAATCATGACTAAGGACCACAAAGACTTATCCAACATTCTCCCCCTAAGTCTTGTGCGTCGTCTTGTGGGGAAGTTGGGCCATCCCGATCCTAGAGCAGAGCTCGAGGAACTTGATCCTCCCAAGAGGCTTGGTGAGCAAGTCCGCAAGCTGGTCCTTGGTGTTGATGTAGCTCGCCTTGATGCTCCCTTCCTCCAAGTAGCTTCGGATGAAGTGGTACCTCACCCGGATGTGCTTGCTCCGTTCGTGAAAAACGGGGTTCTTTGCCAGGGCCAGAGCGGACTTGCTATCCACCCTGAGCTCCACCGTTCCAGTGTCTCTGCCGAGGAGATCACTAAGCAGTCGAGCAAGCCAGAGCGCCTGGGTCGAAGCGGCGGAGGCCGCCATGTACTCGGCCTCGCAGCTGGACAGGGCCACCACCTGCTGCTTGACCAACTGCCAGCTAACGAGGCACTTGCCGAGGAAGAAGAGAATCCCGCTCGTGCTCTTGCTGGTGTCGATGTCGCCGGCGTGGTCGCTGTCGCTGTACCCGACGAAGTGTGCCTTGCTAGGACACCTCGGGTAGTAGAGACCGTGGTCGAGAGTCCCCGCAACGTAGCGGATGATCCTCTTCACAGCCTGCTGGTGCTTCGTCGTCGGTCGCTGCATGAACCGACTGACGTAGCTAACGAAGAAGGCCAAGTCCGGCCGTGTGTGGGTGAGGTAGCGAAGGCTCCCCACAAGACGTCGGTACTGTGTAGCATCCACCTCCTCCGCCGTGCTGTCGCGGCTCAGCTTCAGTCTCTCCTCCATCGGAGTGAGAGCTGGGTTGCAATCGGTGAGCCCAGCCAGCTCAACGACGCGCTTGGCGTAGGCGGTCTGTCGAAGCGTGATCCCGGAGTTGTCCTGGTGCACTTCGATCCCCAGGTAGAAGGAGAGAGGCCCCAGATCACTCATCTGGAAGGTGGCCTTCATCTCCTCCTTGAACGCCGCGACCTCCGCATCCTTGGTGCCGGTGATCACCAAGTCATCGACGTAGACACCCACCAGCAAGGCATTTCCTCCATTGCCCCGCCGGTAGATGGCCGCCTCGTGCGGGCTTTGCTCGAAGCCCATCCCCTTGAGCGTGGAATCCAACTTGGCATTCCACGCCCTCGGTGCCTGCCGCAAGCCGTAGAGGGCCTTGTGCAGGCGTAGCACCTTGCCCTCCTTGCCGGGGATCACAAATCCCGGCGGCTGGTGCACGTAGACCTCCTCCTTCAAGTCGCCGTTTAGAAACGCCGACTTGACGTCCATGTGATGGACGCCCCAGCCTTCCTGAGCAGCCAGCGCAAGGAGTCGCATGGACTCCATCCGTGCCACGGGAGCGAAGGCATCGTCGTAGTCGATCCCCTCCTGCTGCACGAAACCGCGTGCCACCAAGCGAGCCTTGTGCTTGACGATGGCTCCGGCTTCATCCCTCTTCAGCTTGAACACCCACTTAAGAGTGATCGCGCGGTGACCACGAGGGAGGTCAGCAAGCTCCCAGGTACGGTTCTCCTGAACCGCGTCCATCTCCGACTGCATCACGGCACGCCATGCCGCGTGTTTCTCGGCCTCTGCAAAAGACCGAGGCTCACCGTCGTCGCACACAAGGTGCAACTGCGCCTCTAGGTCGCGAGGCACTAGTCCCGGCACCGGCTGGTCGCCGAGAAGATCCTCCATCGTACGGTACCGTAGCTGCTCGCCGTCGTGGTACGCGTCAATGCGCTCCCCGTCGTGGGAGAGCGGAGTAGCGAACTCCACCGGGCTGCGCTCAACACGAGCTGGCGTCGGAGTAGACGTGCTTGGAGTGGCTGTTGGTGCTGGAGCATGTGGAGTCACTGGCTGGGGTGGTGTCGACGAAGAGCTCGTCGTAGTCGAAGTCGTGGCCCGAGGGTGTGTTGGTGTCGGAGTCGGTGGAGATTCGGGGCCTGGGCCTACTCCCCCAGCTCCCTCGAAGTGGACGTAGTCGACGGTGAAGTCGTCGTACGTCGGAGTCGAACCATCGTCCACCACCTTGTCCCATACCCACCCTCGCCCTTCGTCGAACACAACGTCGCGCGCAGTGCGCACACGCTGTGTCTCCGAGTCGAGGATGCGGTAGGCCTTCGAGCCCTCCGCGTAGCCGATGAACACCCCTGGGGTGCTCCTGTCATCGAGCTTGCCGATGTGGCCAAGCTCCTTGGCGAACGCGAGGCAGCCGAAGACCCGCAGGTGGGAGACCGCCGGCTTGCGCCCATGCCAAGCCTCGTACGGTGTCCTGCCATCGAGGGCCTTGGTAGGCGAGCGGTTGAGGATGTAGGCGGCCGTCACCACCGCCTCCCCCCAGAAGATGGCCGGCATCCCCCTCTGCTTGAGAAGGGCCCAAGCCATCCCCACAACCGTCTGGTTGCGCCGCTCGACGACGCCGTTCTGCTGCGGGCTGTACAGCGTGGTGTAGTGGCGCTGAATGCCCTCATCAGCGCAGTACGACGCGAATTCAGCCGCTGTGAATTCGCCGCCGTTGTCGGTGCGCAGCACGCGCAGCTTGCGGCCGCACTCCGCCTCTGCAGCAGCCTGCGCATGCCTGATGGCGTCCGCAGCCTCTCCCTTGCTGCCGAGGACCATCACCCACATGTAGCGGGAGAGATCGTCGATGAGCAGCAGGAAGTAACGTCGTCCTCCTGGTGTGGCCGGTGTCACTGGGCCACACAAGTCCCCGTGCACGAGCTCGAGCCGCTCCTTGGCTCGGAAGCTCGTCTGCTGGGGAAAGGGGATCCGCCGCTGCTTCGTCACCACGCAGACGTCGCAGAGCTGCTCCACGTGGTCAAGGCACGGCATGCCTCGCACCATCTCCTTGGCACTGAGCTGCTTCAGGGCCTCGAAGTGGAGGTGCCCGAAGCGCTCGTGCCACTGCCACGCCTCGTCGTCCCGACGAGCGGCGAGGCAAACTGGTTGTGCGACCTGCGCGCTGAGGATGTAGAGTCGATTAGTGCCTCTGGTTACCTTGGCAAGAAGGCGACGACGGCGATCCCAAATCCTCATGAGTCCGTCCTCGACCAACACGCGTGAGCCGTTCTCATCCAGTTGTCCCACGCTGATGATAGAATTCCTCAACGCGGGGATGTAGTAGACTCCGGTGAGCAGCCTGTGCTCACCGGACTTGGCGGTGAAGGTGACGGAGCCAACACCCTTGATCTCCACGCCGGAGGCGTCCCCGAACTTGACGGAGCCTCGGACGCTGGAGTCGAACTCGGTGAAGAACTCCCGTCGGCCGGTCATGTGATGGGTGGCGCCGGTGTCGAGGTACCACCCATCAGCCTTGTCGTTGCTGGAGCCGTTGCAGAGGGAGACGAGTACCTTCGGCTCATCAAGGTGGAGGAAAGCCGCTGCGGCCGGTGCCGCTGGAGGTAGCTCGATGCTTGCATGAGCTAGGAGCAGAGCCGGCTCTTCCTCCACCCGTGCGACGTGGGCCTGGCCGCGTCGTGGCTGTCGACAGTCTTTGGCCCAATGGCCAAGCTTGCCACAGTTGCGGCAGGCGTCGTCTCATGCCGGCTTGTGGTTGCCGGTGGCAACGCCCTGGGCGCCTCTGCGGGCGCCACCCTCGGCATGTCTTCGCGCCCACCGTAGCTGGACACCTCCCCGCGCCTTGCACGGCTTACGGCCGCCTGTCGGGGAAGATGACTCCCCCTTCCTCCCGTCACCCTGAGAAGCCTCCCACTGCTCCCGAGTGAGATGGAGCTTCCCGCCGATGGTGATGGGCCCCGAGAGAGGCTGTGGCTCATCACCATCGACGACCTTGAGGCGACCTAACGCCTCCTCGATCGACATCGAGCGAGCGATCTGCCTGTACTTCTCAGGGACGCAGCGGAAGAGCTTCTCGACAGCTCTCTCCTCGTCGTAGGTGTCGTCGCCGTACTGCACCATTTTCTGCAAGAGAGTGTTGAGACGGAGAGCAAAGTCATCAACATCCTCACCTGGCTTGAAGGCCAGGTTCTCCCACTCCTTGAGGAGTGCCTGCAGTGTGGACTTGTGGGCGTGGTCGCTGCCGATGCGTGCCGCAGCGATGGCGTCCCAAGCCTCCTTGGCAATCCGCTTCTGGGAAAGCGAGAACTGCATCTCGGGTGGGACTGCAGCGATGAGGGCATCCAGTGCCCGCCGATCCTCGTCGTAGTTGACGTCACCGTACCGGACTGCCTCCCACATGTGCCGCACCTGGAGCCTCACCCTCATCACCGTGGCCCACTCGATGTAGTTGGTTTTGGTGAGGGTAGGCCACCCACCGCCGGGACCAAAGTCCCTGACCACCGTCTGGACGCCGTGGTGACCATGGCGCCGGTCAGGGGAGAGAGAGCCGCGCTGCCTGCGAGGGCCGCGTGCGGGCTCCGGGCTGCCGCCGGCACGCCCGTGCCCGTCTAGGTTCCCGTCGGCGGGCGCGCGGTCCCTTGGGCCGCCGCCGCCGCCGTGGAGGTGGGCTGCTGCCCACCGCTCTGCTCGCTCCCGTGCCCTTCCTCTTGCCAGCTCCTCAAGCTCCCTGTCGGCGGTGATGTCGCCGGCGATTGAGCCGTTGATGCTGCTGCGCAAGGTCTCAACCTCTACCTCCGCCGCACGTGCCGCATCTTCCGCCGCCTCCGCCTCCGCCCTGGCTGCTGCCAACTCAGCTGCCGCCAGTCTGGCCGCCCTCGCTGCTGCTGCAGCGGTCTGAGCCGTTGCTCGCCTGCGCTCTTCTGCTGCGGCGAGCTCGGCGTCCTGCTGACGCCGAGTGCTCGAGGCGACCGAACGCCGAGACCGAGCGTCGGACATGGCGCACCTCCGGGGGGCTGCTGCGTGGAGAGGGGGAAGGGAAAGGGGAAGGAGGAGCAACCGGTGCTGCTGCTGCTGCTGGCTGAGAGCTCAACCGAGCTTGGGAAGGGGTGGAACAAGAGATGTTTAGCCTACAGGAAAGTGTGGCTCTGATACCAGATGTTAGAATTTCAATGGTTACTCTCATTGAGAAGAGGATGGCACTCGAGATGGGGCAATTTTCTGGTTTTCTTCATTCACTAAACACAAAAGCCATGCCTACCCGAGGGAGGTTGGATACATATATATAGCCATAGCTGGCTGCTAGCCTATTGCTGTACCCTCCTAGTCTAAAATTCGAAATTTGAATGGGATGCTGTCCTAGAGGGCATCCAAACTGAATAAAGCATAAAGGAGGCATAAAGGAGATGCTAACTGCTGCTGTCCTACTAACCGCAGCTGTCCTAGCAACTGAAAAATATGCTAAAGGGTAGATGCTGTCCTGAAAAAGGTGAAACTACCCAAAAGCAAAAAGAAGAATCACGACCAAGGACCACAAAGACTTATCCAACAATAGGATGTAACTAATAGGTTCATGACGGATTTACTAACATTTAACTCAGAACAACATTGGAATTCAAATAACTCAAAGTATAGACATGGTCAGTTAATTAAGTTATGATAGTAAACAAAAATAAGGATATAGAAGTAAATTTATCCTTTTATTACCTGCCTACATAGAGTATAAAGTATTATTACAGTGCAGTCAACTGAGTTGAGAAAAAGAAATTTCTTTGCGGATTGAAGAGCTAATTATTGCTGATAGCGTGTGGTTTATGTCTACTTCTTGCTTACATAAATTATTATTTTAGACAACAGACCTCAAGGTTATGAACTGTAAATGGTTCCTCTTTAATAATGTTGAATTGCAATGCTGAAACTGCAGCTCCAGGTATAACCACACTTGTGTCAATCAAATAGTAGTGAGTCATCTTCATCACCTGATAGCGAACAAATAGTACAAGCATAGAAAGAAAAGTGAGCCAGTGGCCCAGTTGTTAAAATCTTGCATACATAAAGAGAAGTTGTGAGTTTCATTTCAATTGGCATGACAGTTGTCTACGTGAGGAATGAAACTTTCTGAGGCTGCAATTCTAGAGAAGCAAAAACAAAACTACAAACATAGCACCAACCTCATAATCACGTTCTGCTACATAAATCGGGATGGTGGGCTGGACATTGTTCGTCCAATCGCGAAGACAATCAAGGCCTGTACCAAAGGAGTTCTTATTTCTTTTAGAAAGCTCAAGAGCAAAACGAGCATGGTGTGTTGTCTCAATCAATATTAATAAAGTTGCTTGCTTCAATAAAAGTATTTGCAAACCTCCGATTGCATCCGCATGAGAATGAGTAATAATCACAGCATCAATTGTCCTCAATCTGAATGTCAGAAGCTAGCGTTTAACAAGGCTAAATTTCTCGGAAACAAATATGGAGCACGTCAGCAGTTCAATACCCATAAGCAGGAAACCACTGGAGCGCAGAGTGGTAGAAGAACCTAGCAGAGGAAGCAGAGAAAAACACAGTGGTGTCTCATTACTCTCTCTCACTCTTTTTCAATTCAAGAATGATAACCCAGAATGGAAGAGAAATGAAGCAAACTTTCAGACTCCCAGATCAACCAAAGGCGCATACTTACTTGCCAGCGTCAATTAGGATGTTCGCCGTGCCAGACGGCGTGGCATGGCGCAGGAGGATGGACGTGTTGCGCCTCCTGTTCCGATTCCCTGGCTCGGCTGCCTTGGTACAGACCTGCGTGCAGGAAAGGACAAAGAAGAAAGTGAGCAAATGACATTGAGCAACCAATCAACAAAAAGTATGACATAGAAACGACATCGCGCTGCTGCAATGAAGAGGGTGGCCGTACGGTGCAGGTCTTGGAGGGATTGGTGAGGCAGCTGACACGCGGGATGCCCTCGCTGGTGCCCGTGCCGAGGAAGATGAGCTCCGACTGCTGCCGCTGCTTCTCCTGCTCGGACGGCGAGGTGGACACCGCGCCACCGAGGGACGCGCCGGCGCTGCACGATGTTGAGGAGGAGAAGGAGCGAGCTGGAAGAAACGGGAGCAATTCATCAGAAGGAGCTAGGCATTACGTCGAACAGCTGAGGCGCGAGCTGTATGTACGTCATACGGCAGCAGCAATTCACGCCAGGCAACGCACCAGAGCTGAGGCGCGGGAGGTAAGGGCAGAACGATGACGGCGCGATGGCCGCCGCCGTGGCGCGGACGAGAGGAGGGAGCCCGCGCGCCACGGCGAGGCCCCGAATCGAGCGCGCGCGCGGCGCCGGCGGCACGTGCGCGGCGCGCAGGAGAGCGGCGATCGCGCCCGCACCCGCACCCGCGCCGGCCATCTCCGGAGAGGATAGAGAGAGATACGGCCACGGTTCGCCGGCGGGCTGTGGCGGCGGGCGGCGGCGGCGGCGGCGGCGGCGGGCGAATCGGGGACGGTCAAACGACGTCTCGGCCACCGGCCGCTCGCTTGTCGCGCGCGGCGGGGTTGGAGACGGAGCGACACGGGCGACGCTGACAGGTGGGCCCCGCGTAACCGCACAGAAAGTCCCCGACCTTTCCGTCCGTTCAGCGCCCATCCCATTGACAGGTGGGGTCAAAACCGATATGGTCCTAGTAGATGTCAGAGGGACACATGGGCCTCTTTAAGCTAGTTTTGGGTACATTGGGCTTTTGTGTTGGGCCGGCCCAAGAATATTCCATTCCTCCCTTTCCCTTCTCCATCGTCTGGGTTCCATTCCACGAACTACCCAATCCATCCATCCGCCGCGCCTCTCTCTCCTTCATCATCAATTCCGGCGAGGATATCGCCGGATCGACGCGCCGCCGGCGGGAGCCAGCCGCAGGTGCGCAACTATATCTTTCTGTGTACCCCGGCGACATGTTCTTTTTCCATAGTTAGGTTTGGGATCTGACGAGAGAGAGAGAGAGAGAGAGCAGTTCGTATCGTTTTAGCACTCGCCGCGCAGGGCAGGGATCCGCGTAGGGTTCTCCTGATCTGGGGATGGGGAGGATTAGGAGTTAGGGCTTCGATTTGGGAAGCTGTTGATTCCGGATCAGTGAGCTCTCGATCAAGAGTACTACCTGCAGACTGCAGTCTCCCGAAAAAAAAAACAAAAAAAAAAGAGTAATACTGTGGTGATCTGATTATATTGAGTGTACATTATGTTTTCTTTTGCTTGCCATTGCCGATTTGATGGTTCAGCACTGACAGCCGAAAAACAGTTGCCCTGTGCAACGTTCCCAGTGTATTATTTGGCTGGATGCTGCAACATTTAGCAAGCAGAACGGTGAGGAAAGATGATTAAAGTCTTTTTATTTGGGCATGATGTCAAACGGTGTATTTACCATTTTCGCTCGATTGGATTAAGGCAAATGGTCTGCTATTTACCTTTTTTTTTTACGGGCACGGATCCTGCGTAGGGATGAATGGCAAGTATCAGGTTTTGTGTTGTTTATCACGGGCTGAAATCCTGAATGCTCTTGTTGGAATTTTGTGCAGAGTGGAGCTTGGAATAGGCAGCTTTCTACTGTGGATCAAAAGCGTGATGAACAAAGATAAAGTTCATGACAAGGAGACTCACGGAACGAGCAACGATATAAGTCATAAAACATCTGTGGACAAGGTTAAGGCCCCCAATCTGTTTGAACGAGCCAAGGAAGAGGTTGAGGCTCTGGTTGGAGCTGTTCATGATAAGATGGAGCACAATTCCAGTCCCCATGGAAATAATGCTGGTAATTTGTTTGAACCAACGGTGTTTTCCGTAATTTAATTTCTGTGAAGATGCTGAGCACCTTTTATTATCCCCAGAAAGAAGAGTAGGATTTTAAACTATCTGGCAGAAAAGATGGAAAAAAGGATAATATAGAGGAGCATCGGCTAGGCCCAAAGCACCCAGAGAGACAATTCACATCTAAGCTTAATGTTACCATCAGTCCATCACAGTATCGCACGATCCTTTGCCTCATCACCTAAGTCACGACCTTAGCTGCTTAACAACAGGACCAAAAAACACAAAGCTCATATAAGATAAATGCACAAGCTTAAGCTCTTCAATGCCTAATAGGCCGACACGTAGTTCTTCAGTAATTATGTCCTACTTCCTTCGTTTTACAATGTAAGTCATTCTAGTATTTTCTATATTCATGTTGATGTTAATGAATCTGGATAGATATATATGTCTAGATTCATTAACATCAATATAAATGTGGGAAATGCTAGAATGACTTACATTGTGAAACGGAGGGAGTACAAAATCTGATCTAGCAATTATGCGCTACAGCATACTCAATTGACAATTGCTAAATTTTAGCTTGATGTTTTTTACCTTGTGTATTGAGTTCCTTGTATAATATGATGGGTCATTAATCATGCATTGGGCATATATCAGAATTTATTTCTCTTTGTTGAAAAAGTCTGGTTTTCTGTAACAAGATTTTTCTGAGATAACACAAACACAAGTTCAAGAATATTAGCATCTTCATTTTTCTCCCTTTTATTGCAAAAACATCCTTTTCAGTAATTGTTTGTCAAATTTGATGCCACCAACCGACTTTAAAACATGATGCAGCTAAATCATGAAACTTTCTGGAAATCCTTTCAGGCATAAAAGTTTAGATATGTATGCCCTAAAAATAGTTTGAATACAAATACCTTGCTTGAATTCCTTTGAAGAATTTGCAGCACACAAAAAAAAAAATCAACAATGACTTGTCAGCTCTTTGTGTGTGATATTCATGCATGATGGTCAGATTCTTTTATGCATTGATTAACCTTATCTTCCTGTCTAATGATTATGATACACACCATTACAAAATTGTGTAGACCTGCATAAGGACTCAAAGGATGAAAGCAAGGTGTCAATGAACAAAATAGAGACCCACAAGAATGAAACTCATGGTACAAGCGATGATATAAATGAGAATACACCAGTTGAGAGAGTTAAAGGTCCAAATGTGTTTGAGCGTGCCAAGGAAGAGATTGAAGCTATTGTTGAAGCCTTCCACCCAAAGAAGGGATCTGACAAGTGAAGATTGAGATGTTCTGTTGCCTCTGTCTGCACTTGATGTGAAAACATTGACATGAGTTATTAATAGATCCATGGATGAGTTGTGAGATATCCATCGGCTGGTCTTATTATGGCCAAACTATGGAGTTGTAACTGTTGAATGGTTCATTGTACCACTGATATATATATGAGCAGAGTGTGTATCATGTGTGACATGAAAGTATTACTGTTCTTCAGTGTTTGATTTTAGTGTATGTTGAACTTAGTCCTTTGCATGATATGGTATTTTACTTGCTACCATACATGCAAAAATCTTTTGAGGTGCATAAATAAAGAGAGAGTCAATTGCTGTACAATTTTATAACCTTATGCTAAGCCTGTGGTTTGGGTTCAACATGCTTCACAAAATAACAGCATTTCCTTAGTGAAACAAGACAGAAACGCGAGATATGAACGATATGATACCTCAAACCACATGTTCTTTGAAAAATAAAATTTTGAGTTAAATGTTGGTGTTGCTACACCTAGTAGTATAGAGTCTTGAAAAAAATTCCTCTCTTTTGATTTGTGTGGTTTCAAACGCTTCATCTAACTGATCATTCCTGTTATTTTCCTATCCATAAGATTTGAGGGAACTATTTCGAAGGATCCTTTCTCAAGACTCTAAACGGTGTGATTTTCTTAAAACTTTTTGTATAAATTTCTTAGAATACTGTTCTAATATTTTTTTTAACTTTATACTCCATCCGTATTTTAATGTATGACGCCGTTGACTTTTTGACAAACGTTTGACCTATCGTCTTATTCAAAAAATTTATGTAATTATCATTTATTTTATTGTGACTTGATTTATCATCAAATGTTTTTTAAGCATGATATAAGTATTTTTATATTCGTATAAAAAATTTGAATAAGATGAATGGTCAAACGTTGGTTAAAAAGTCAACGGCGTCATACATTAAAATACGGAGGGAGTAACATTTATTTAATTTGTTTGTTCCCTCGAATAATTATCGCAACATTACGCGAAGCAACAACTCAAATGGATATTTCATATTATTTTATCAATGAATAAGATCTCGTCGTTGGCTTCTCATCACAAAAAAAATAAATATAAATTTATTAGAATATTGTTTTAACCTATTTTTTAAAACTTTATAACAGTTAGTTTATTTGTCTGTACCCTCAAATAATTATTACAATACTGTAAAAAAAACAAATCAAATAGGGATTTCATATTATATTTTTTAATAATGAATAGATCTGGCCGTTGGTTTCTGATCTAAAGGCCCAGCCCAACCAGCCGCTGTCTCTTCCCCCCACTCCTCGACTCGCTCTCGCTTCCGAAGCAGCGGCGGCGGCGGCGGCGTTGGCGGGGATGGACGCGCGGGGGTGGGACGAGGCGGCGTACAGGCGGGGCATCCTGCGGGAGCGGGACCTCTCCTGCCGCACCCTCTTCCGCGCCGTCTTCTTCGACCACCACGACGACGACGCCGACGTCCTCCTCGCCGCCGCCTCCAGCGACGGCTCCCTCGCCTCCTTCTCCCTCTCCTCCTGCATCTCCTCCTCCTCCTCCCACCCCACCCCACAGGTTCGTTCTTCCCCACACCCGCTCCATGTGCCGCGTCCTCGTGCGCAGCTAAGGTGTTCGATCTTTTGTTTTGATTTGATTGGATTCAGACCCACCCGGATGCCGCGGTCTCTCTGGTTGATCCCGTCTGCATCGTCCAAGCGCACAGTGGCCCGGCCTACGACGTCAGGTTCTACCCGGATTCGCAGCAGCCGCTGCTCTTCAGGTGAATTGCTGTGCTGCTGCTCGTCTTCTCGGTGGCCGTTTTTGTTCAGGTGACATGGCATGACATTTGGCGACGTGATCCGTTGGTTGTGGCAGCGGCGGGGATGACGGGCGCCTTCGGGGATGGAGATGGCACGAGATGCAGAGCTGCCTTGTGCCGCTATCTCTGCAAGGTGCTGCAAAAGAACCCTCACTTCTTACTAGGATTGACTTGGTTAATTAGTTTGGTGTGTGCTTTACCTAGAAGTTCTACCTGTACTTGCTTGCGCACACCCCACAAAGAAAAGGCTAAATTTTTAACAAAGATGTAAAACATTTTGCAAGTCCCATTTCCTTTTCTAGTGCTCTAGTGCATGTTTTTTTTGTGGGGCTAATGCATGTTGTTTAATAGGTTACTTTGTCATTGCTTTTCTTTCCAGGGGATCATTTGGAGCCAGTACTTGATTTGGTGAACCCTCAGCATGAGTAAGTATTCTGTGAAAAAGGACATACATCTGATAATCATTTGACATATCGTTTATTCTAGAGAAATATGCACTTGCACTCTCATCCTCCATCTTTTCAGAGCTTTTGTTTTCGATTTTGTAGGGGTCCTTGGGGTGCTCGCTCTCCAATACCTGAAAACAACGCCATTGCGATTAACAAACAGGTCAACACCAGAAAGTCTGCATTTTCACTTCATCCAAAGAAGCAAAATAATCTCTTGTGTGCATTTTTGTTCATTGTGTATATTATATAGAAATGATGCACATTGTTACTTGCTTAAAAAAAGATATCTTATTCAGTTATTCTTTCTCATCATTCTTCTTCGCAACAGGAAGGATCTGTTTATGCAGCGGCCGGGGATGCATGTGCTTATTGCTGGGATGTGGTATGTATTTTCTTGAGGTAAATGCAATATATAGAAGTCCTGAGCTACATGGAAGGAACTACAGATTGCTTATGATTCATGTGGCACAGGCTTCCATAATTTTCTATTTTCTGTGTGCCTGCTTGAGAAAATATCTGATAGTAGGTTTTACAATGTCTTGTTCTTTCAGGAGAGTGGTAAATGTAAAATGACCTTCAAGGGACATACTGACTATTTGCACAGCATTGCAGTCCGCGAAGCGAACCGCCAGGTTGGTTTGTTATTATTGTACTGATATAGTCCAATACCATTTTCCCATAGATGTCTTGCCTTCATTTTGTAGTAACTTTTAGTTAATAGAGCCTTTCCTTTTTCAGGTAGTTACAGGATCAGAGGATGGCACAGCCCGTATCTGGGGTGAGCAGTGCTTTTGATAGGATAATTTTGTCTTGTACTTGAAGTGTGCCTTCTCATGTTCATCCTGTTCTAACTGGTCATTTTGTATATCTGCTCGTTGATTCAAGCAAAGAAAAAGCACCAACTAGCTATTTGTCTTTTTGTACTCTTTAATTCACATCTGGTGATCTGGTCACAGGTCACATCATATTCACAAAATTTATCCTCTCTCTTATGAGTTTACCTTCAGACAGGTTTAGAAAGATTTGGCACTACATGGAAATCCATAAAAAGGCATTCTCTTATTTCTGCTCTTTGTGCACTGCAGATTGCAGAAGTGGAAAGTGCACTCAGGTTATACGTCCGGTGAAAAACAAGACTTTTGAGGGGTCATGGGTCAGTTGTGTTGCCATTGATGCAAGTGAAAGCTGGCTGGTAGGATGCACTTCAAGCTGATATAACAATGTGTTATGCATCATGTATTTTACAGTTATTATTATCTTGGTCCTATTTTTCCCAGGCTTGTGGTACTTCTAGTGGTATATCAGTTTGGAGCCTTCTTTCAAATGAGTGCATCTTTAATGTGGATTGCCATGCTCCTGTTCAAGATTTGCTGTTTGACAGAAACCAAGTAAGTCTATCTATTCGTCATGTTCAAGCTAGAGTTTAGCAAACCAGTAAAATTGCCCATGGTTAGAAATGGCTCATCTTGTATTTCAAAGATGGGCTGGCAAAAAATTTAGGACGGATCATTCCATTCTTTAGTCTTTGTGAGTTTAACAAATGCTATACCTGTAGTAAACTAGTGTTCCCCTAGTCAATTATTTCCATTAACAAGGCATATGATAGTTCCACAAGTGCATGATTTATCTATTTAACCAATGCCCTTTCTAAATTTTTTTATGCATAATTGTTTGCCAAATGAAAGTTTGCATAATTGTGTGGATATGAAATTATTATCAGATAATCTCTCAGATATGCACAGAAAATGCAATAAATTATTTCCTGATGATTTATGACATGGTTGCCAAAATTTGAAGCTTTGTGATGTTATTGTTGGAGAGAAACAGAATAAAATCAAAAGCTTTTGCTTCCAAACAAATATAAGAGTGCCTCTTCAGCCAACTAGTTATTATTCCTGCAAGGAAAGCATTTTATTATTGTCTGCTCACATCTATTAGAGATTTACCAAAGCAATGTTGAGTCTGGCGATAGACAATAGAGCAGCACGAAGGATGCATTGTTTCCCAACTCTTGTGGTTTAGGAATTATCAACTGTTTGTTTTCTTATACTCCATTTTCACCATTCAGATCTTAGCAGTCGGTGCTGAACCTCTGCTCTCTCGTTTCTCTATCAATGGGACTCTTCTTTCACAAATCAAGTGTGCTCCTCACTCAGCATTTTCTGTCTCCATACATTCTTCAGGGGTATGTCTGTCTGTCTCTTGATTCTCATTTTGAAATGACTTGGGTATCTGTTTCACCCTACTTCTGGAGTCTGGCCGATTTGTCCTGAGTTTACTACCTTTGTTGTGCAGATGGCAGCTGTTGCTGGATATGGAGGCCTTGTGGATGTAATATCACAATTTGGGAGTCATTTGTGCACTTTTGGCTGCCGGAGCCTGGATAAGTAAGATCTATTGGAACAATTAGCTAAGCACTCTTAATAGTGTAAAGAACTGGAAAAACACTGCCAAGATCTAATTAAGTACTACTACTAGTAATCATACACTTGGGAGCTGTTCAGCTGTAACACTAGTTCATCTCTGTGCTAACTTATGTAATTCACAGTTGTGCCGTTGCTGCTCCGACAGAGATGGCTCTAGATCCTTAAGTTTATTGCTGTTACTATTTCCCTAATGAATTCCCTTGTACGGATTACCTGCTGGTTGCTGCAACACTGCTCTCTTTGCTGACTTGCTCCCTCCGCCCCCATAAAATACAAACTCAGGATAGGATTTCCCCATAAAATACAAACTCAGGATAGGATTTTAAGATGAGATGTGACACATTTTAATATTCTTCAGATTATTCTTAGATAGCCTATCCAAACTCAAGTTTGTCTTTTTATGGGACAAAAGGAGTACATCAGCTTACCTGTGGCATCACGTGGCACTTGTTTCTCTTTATTAGGCAATATTTATCACAGCTCCATATCTAGATTTAAAATTTATATGCTACTACCTCTGTCCCCTAATATAAAGGATATTCACTATTTTCTTGTAACGTTTGACCACTCGTCTTATTTAAAAAATTTGTGTAAATATAAAAAACGAAAAGTTGTGCGTAAAGTACTGTGGATAATAAAGTAAGTCAAATAAAATAAATAATAATTCCAAAAATTTTTCTTGAATAAAACTAATGGTCAAACAGTGCAAGCAAAATGTCTAAATCCCTTATATTAGGAGACGGAGGGAGTAAATTATAATCACTTAAAAATTATATTTCATCCAAAAATGGAATAAATAATTCATTCAGAAGTAATCAATGTAATTGCCGATTGAAAAATCTATGGATTTGTGGAGGTGGAAATATCCAACTCCAAAAAAAAAAAAAAGAAAACCTTAGATCCAAAGTTATGCTAGCTCTAAAACATCTTAGATCGGAAGCTATGCCAAATCACAGTAACCTTTAGAAGTTTTGATGCATAATTGATAGCACCTTCGAAGCTGTAAACCTGTAATAACAAATTCTTTTAGGAGTTACCAAGAATGAGTTATCTTATGTCTGAGATATCTGGACTGCAAAATTCAGTAGCAAATGCAGAGCTGACAGCTGGGCATATTGACTTCTATCCCAAAGGATAACAGATCACATTCTTGCTGATTACAGCACTTGCAAAGCTGACCAAGATTTGAAAAGAAAAAGACCAATTTGGCAAATGGAAATTCATAGTGTCACAAGCGTGCTAAGGCCTAGGCCTTTATAATACAAACAAGAGCCGGCTAAACCAGCCACTAAAAATACAAGTTTTTATTATACAAACAAGAGCTGGCTACTCCAGCAACTGAAAATACAAGTTTTATACTAAATACATTGTTGATGTCGACGGATTTTTTTTCCCCAGTTCCACCACCACTGACCCCATATATGTACAACATTCGGGCAAACGCATGCAACATACAGAAGCACCCAGTTTCTGAAAATATATACAGCAAATTCATCCTATATGTACATGAAGATATGAAAATATCATCAGCAAGGCTTCCAAACCAACAACAGAACAGATATGAATGAGCTCCAAGAATATGGTCTTCATTCTTCTAACATCATGAAGCACATACCTGAAGCTTTATCTATCACCTATTCGATCGAAGTGCGCGCTAGGCGTTAATCTAGCCATGGTGGTAGATGATAATGGAACTTACAACCTGGGCAAGAGCCACCCAAGAGTCCAGCCGAGAAGCAGTCCAGCACCAACGATGCCTACACCGACCGCAAACACGACAGCCTTGCGCAAGTGGCTATCCTTGTTATGCTTCCTTCCTTTCTTCCTTGTTCCATCCTTCCGTTCTTGCCCTGGCGGCACCTTTTCTTTGAGCATGATCCAGGGGAGTTCAGGGAACATGGCTGCTATCTGGTGTTCCTTGAACCTGAGCTGGAGGCATATGTTCTCCAGCTGCAGCATTTTCAGCCATTGCTTGCACGCAAAGAGATGAGAGGCCTGACGGAATAATAGCTTGATGACATGGTCTTTCTCATCATAAGCTTTCTTGGCAGCCATCTCAGCCTCCCTCGCGCGTGTTTGTGAATGGCGGAGTGCATCCAGCAACTGGGCCCTCTCAGCGGCACTCCGATATGTCGGCTTGCTGCCTGGTGTGCGATCATCAGAATTACAAGAATCCTGTGTGCCCCTGCATCTGAATGCGATTATGTCAATATATGGACCATAACCAGGAAGAAGCTTGGACAAACAAATTGGTATCTGGGACTTTCCAGGGATGAGAAATAACACGACATGGAAGGCATGCATGACTACCATTACTTCAATTTTGGATCATAACAAGGAATCAAAAGATTCACACAATTTCATACATACAAAATCGGAATAAAATTTGTGTTTGCTCATTTTCAGAACTAGTTTCACACATACAAAATTGGAATAACATTTGTGTTTGTTCATTTTCAGAACTAGTTCGTAATGTGATACGTGAAAATAATAAGCCATAAGATTTATCCTTGTAAAGCAAAACATCGGTATTCTAAAAGTGGGTCTACTGGGCTGTTCACAAGGAACAAGCACACCTACTTGTTATCACGTAATCACCTGTTTGGCCCTCTAAATGGGCCAGTTAGACCGGATTTGCCTAGGTTGGGGACCAAACAAAAAGCCACATACCACTTTCTTAAAATAACTAGTATCATTAAGAATTTAAGACGGCCTGAATCCAAGAAGGAAGACACCGGCAAATCATAGTGAATTCCAGCGATTGTGAAAGAATATAACATACCCACGTGCATCATTTCTTTGATGTTGCCAGCCTTCACCATCAGATGAATTTGTCTCATTGGTGCTTGAAATGCTATAGCTGCACAGCATAGTGTCATACTGCACTGGAGGTGATTCTTTGCCAGTATAAGGTCCATAATCATCCTTGTTTTCGTGGTTGTTCAATTTTGAACCATGAGCACGTTGGGTGGGTCTTGGCAGCTCATTTTTGCCTACGTTGTGCATTTCACTTTCTGCAACTACGGAAGCCAAACCATCCGCTTCAGCTGCCTGCCACCATGGCCGAGACTTCCTGTTTTCTTGCCAAGGTGCATCCATCTCATAGCATGCCGTCTGTGGTTTCTTTGGATACAAAGGATCAAAAGTTTTGAAGTCCATATGTTCTTTGTCCTCATGAAGATAGGTGGCACTTCCCCTGCATTTGAGGGTCATTTCAGAATAGGCAGGAAGACTCTTGAGCTCTTCAAAACCTGTCTCATATGTTTGTTTCATAAAAGCTGTTGAAACTATCCATGGGGGCTCAAAAGGATCAGCTGTTTTCTTAGGATTGATGTCCTCAAGTTTGGACACTGGTGCGAAACTTTCGACTTTCTTTACATCAACTTCCCCACACATATAATTCAGGTCCTCGCTAGCAAGCACATTCTGGCACCCAAAATTGGGCTGCAACTGAAGCCACCATTGGGTATCTTTTGGCAGATTGGAGTTCATTGCATTCCAGTTTAAAGGCATAAAGTTGGGGATATGGCAGTCTTGCGGATTTGTTTGATTTCCATTGTTGGTCTCATGCTGTTGCCCAGATGGCGGGCAGCAACCGAGTTTCGGAGCTCTCTTTGCGTCCTCTTGAACCCGGCAGCGGTTAGCAGCACGCTGCCAAGCAGCCCTTGTTTCAGCAGCTGCCATTACTCACATGCTAAGAAACTGCACCCTGCACATCAGAAAAATTGTTTGTCAATGTCCTCGGAAAAAGTTGTTCATCAGCACTACTTCCATAGAAGCTCTAAAGAAAACAAATGATAGTATTAACAGCCTATTTTACAATGTTTTCATGACAGAAAGTGCATGCATCATCCACGCTAGAAAATTTGAAGACCGATCCATCAAGATTCATGAACTGTTTGCTCAAAAAGAATCTACAACCATAAAATGAATACGGACAAGCACAATAACGAGAAGACATGATGCTCAGATATGCAAGCAACGTCGAAATAAATGAAATGAAATGAAATGCCCATGGCAAAGTAGAAAACAATCACTACTAATTACAGCCAGATTTGAGGCGGGAAACGATTATCCAATTCTCCGACAGATTTCACTGATTTGAGGTAAGGGACGAATCACAGATGCAGAAATACAGAAACAGGTCGGATTCTTCGAACTAGGAAAATTTCAAGTATCTGACTGGACCAAATGGGCACGCAAAATGAACACTGAACCCGAGATGCTCGAGCAAGTCAGACAAAATCGAAAGATTCCGAATCTCCGATTCTCCTCGCTCCCTCCTCCCGATGATCCGATTCTCTAAAATTTTACAGGTGAAGGCAAAAGCCACCTCACCTGGATCAGCAAAAGACCGGAAGCTTGAACAAAGCTGCAAGATCAAGGCAGGTTCTTGGACGAAGAGGCTCCAACCCGACGACGATGACGATGATTCCTTCGGATCACCACCATCTCACGACCGGATCTCGCAGCTCCCTCGCCGTCGCCGCTGACAGACTGAATCTAGAAAAGCGAACCCCTAAAGGGGACAAGAAGAACACGGAGAAGAGTGGAAGCCAAGGGAGAGGAGCTAATAAAGAAGGGATCTTTGCTCCTCTCCGGATAATGACGTGAAGGCAAAGCAAGCAGCAATCCTACCAGAAGAAACAATCCATCCAGCAATAATAATAGTAGTAATAAAGATTTCAATTACTCCCAAAATCAAAACTTTTTTATAAATTGGCAAGAAAGACCAATTAAGCTGCCGTTTCTGCGCTGCTCACCGCCCCTGAAAGCGCCATTTTTTCTCCCCACAAAGATTGGATTTTTGCTCGGGTCCTTCCTCTCCCAACTCCCAGATTTTTTATTTTTGTTCTTCTCCTTGCCGTGTCATCTGATTTTCTCGCTCATTTTTTTGTTGGTATTTTTATTTTTGGGGGAAGAGGTTGTCCAGGAAAGGGGGCAAAGATCCGTGCCGTCCCGTGGCTTCCTGGATCAATTTGGGTGATGAGAATCTGAGAAATCCACATCCATTTATGGGAGTGACGTGGGCTTCTCTCCCGCTGGTGAGGTGGGGACAGGTGTTTCCTTGCTGATGCAGCCACCTCAACCCCCACTGATGAGTGTTGTGGCAAAGCAGGGAGCCACTGGAATTTATTTCTCGAACCTCTCTCTCTCTGCCGCCTAAAGTAATGGAAGTAAAAAGAAGAAAAGCATATGGTTCATAGGAAAAAGAAAGGGAGTACTGTATGCTGTGATGAAGTGCTGAGTGACTAGTCAACTTTTTTTTTTTTTAAAGAGTACAGTAAGAACCAAAAGAGTACGGTTTGAGTCTATATAAGGTTATTCAAATTTCTCAATTTAACTTTGAGAGCGAAGTTTAGAGTAAAGTCATGAAGCGGCTTGAATCTCGATCCATCTCTTTAGTTTATCTTTCAAATCATTTTAACCCTTTCTATTTTTTTTTAAGTTGAGTTAAAACCATTCAATTGGGTTCCAGCATTAAAAGAGGTGGATATCAAACAAGCCCAAAACAAATTGTAATATGTATTGCCAATACATCATAAGTATGTTAGTGATAAGTCATAATTTTAAAATGGGGACACTAATTTTACATTAAGTAATTTTATGAGATATTGCAAATTTATAGTGAAATTTAATTAGTTCGCGTGCACTATTTAAACTTACGGCACAACCCTAGTGCTCTCCTTCCAATCCAAAAATGTTAGTATAATCTGTTAGTGGGTTGACCAGATATGTCACTGGCTAATTGGGTTGTACTAGTTAAATTAAAGGTTTGATACATAGAACCAACATCACTAATCTATTTTTTCTTAATACAAACCTTTGATGGTTTATATATTTCAAACTATTAATACAAACCTTTGATGGTTTATATATTTCAAACTATATGTTATTTATAAATTCCATTTAAACCATCTTACCCTACTTAAAAGGTATGATAAAACGACTTTAATATTAATTATTTTTAAATATTTAATAGTAATTTGCTCACATTATAAAAGTAACTCAGTTGAGAAGTAACTTTCCATAAAATAATGCTACAATAATTACATAGGGATAAGTTGGAAATAAGAAACTATATGAAGTAAATTCACAAGTAAAATGTAGAGAATATTCATAAGTATATACATGGATTTTCTTATTTGAAGTAATCACTATATTATTTTTCTTGATATAAGAAGTAACTTTTCACGATATTAAAGTAACGATATTGTTATAGGGAAATAACTATAAAAAAATAGAATAACTCTCAATGATATAAGAGGCAACTACACTACTAGGAAAGTACTATATTCTAAAATATAAGGCACAACTATCACTAACACAAAGACCAAAAAATAATTTAATCACTTCCTCGGTTGGATCACATTGATGCATACAAGTAATGTGAGGGGGGTTGATGTTAGAGTATTTAAAACAGAGCAAATTTAGAGTACGAGGTGCTAGTTAATGTATACATGCATGCACGCATTATATCATGAGACAGAGAGAAAAAAAGTGGTTGAGACGCAGAGGGAGTAACTCATAAAAATATATAGTAATAATTTCTTCACAGTATTAAAAGTCATAAAAAATCTACGATGTCTCATGCTTACGTGCCGTTCCTCTTTTTTTCTTTATTGTGTGTGTGGTTTGGGCTTATGCATGAGAGGTGAGCGCATAACAGACCTTTTCAATACCATGATTAAGCATTTGGGAAGTTGGCTGGCTGGCCAAGTAGCACCTTTGGATGTTGCCAAGTGCTACATTTTGAATTGAATGCAAACTTGAGAGCGAGCCCAATTGACCAATTGGACAAAACGAAACGCCAAAGATAGATGTGAACCTGTAGAAAACTTGAGGATCAAATTAGTATCACACTCGTATGTAGATTTTCACAAGAACTAACCTAGACCATTTTTCTCTTCATCTCTTGTAAATTCTTTTATAGAGCACATAGTAAATTCATTCGAACTTTCTCGATTATTTCTATCAACGGAACGACCCCACATCTCTTTCAGCTGTCCAATCCAATATGGCCACATGGGTTAGACAGCTACGTCGGTGAAGTGCCCAACTTTTTCAGCAATCCGGATGCTGCCATGATGCACGAACTTACTATTCTACTCCCAGTTCCAGTTGTTGGTGAAGTGAAGATTTTCAGCGTACATCCTGGTCCTTCAGGCTTCAATAGATCATAAAAAAGAGCATGGAACATGCTTTGTTTGTAGTTTATCCCACACAAGAATCTAATTCTCGATGTTCTCTTTACACTGCACTACTACAGCAACCACCTTTTACACGTTACCGTGCCAAACAAAGGCAAACGATATCAAAAAAAAGGAGAAAAAGAAAAAGAAAAGGTAAAGGAAAGATAAACTGTACGGTGTAATCTTTATCTGCCTAACTCGTCTTTACTACTACTTTACTCCCAAAACTGCTACATTAAGCTGAACCAGATCCTGTCCACTAATCAAGAATTAGTCTTTTTTTACCTGCCCATTGTTTTGTTGCAACTTACAACGCAGAGTGCGCCTTCACGCCATCCATTCTCCTTAAGCAGTGAACAGATTGAGTTTAAGAAGGCCAAGGAATCCCTCAACGAAACCCTGGATGCAAAGCAAACTTATTAAGATGCAATCTTAAGTAATGTTAATGTTTGCAAGCAAAGGAAAACCCAGTGACCCACAGGAATCAATGATTTCTCTGCATATAATTACTTTCATTTTTCTTTTTGAAACTTCTGCACGTTGATCTTTACTGAACTTGACAAAATAATCGTTGTCTTGAGCTGTGTGCGCGGTTGCTTCCTATTCGAGGTTCAGGCAAACTGGCCAATGTTTAGATTCAGGCAAACTGGCCAATGGTTTGACTAAACCACATATAACTCCGGCAGTGGTTGGTCCACGACTAGGACATGCCTCTCTTTCCCCACCATAAGCAGCAATGACCCAGCTTATAGACTTATAGTTATAGCTTTATAAGTTGGGGAAAAAGGCAGCAGGTATTTCCGATGTGATGCTGTGAATTTATATTGCATAAATAAATACATTCTTCAAAGCGATAGATGATGTTATGTGGTTAACAACCTAGGTTAAGTTATTGTTATCCAATGCTACCATGGGATATAAAATAGAGTTGTACCTTCCGCTAGAAGCCAAGATCAAACGAAGGGCAATCATCATCTGTTAACGTCAGGTCGCCTGCAGATAAAAAGGGGTAACTGCCACATTTTTTTTCCACCACTCTGTAATCTGAACTGAGCTGCAAATGCATATGTAGTCAACTAGTCATTGATTAGCATAGTATAATCAAACAGTAGGTGCTAGTACTCACAGCATGATCTTATGATGCAAAACAATATGCAGCTGTGGACAGTTATAAAAACCAAGTAATTTGATTGCTCTCATGAATCTGAAACTACCTTAAATTCACAAACGGCAGTCTTTTTCCAAGAAAGGTTATATAGGATGCAAACCTGGTCTGCAGTTTCACCTTTACCCGATGGAGGGTCTGAGCTAGTAGTACACATAGCTGGTGCAGAATCTGCCATGTATAGACCAATATATGTACGTTTACTCTTGGATGGCAAAAAACCCTAAAAGTAAAGCACAATTTTGCTCTAACTCCACAAAAGGGAAATTAATTGAAACAGCTTCCAGTACCTTTAGAACTTTCAGTTTGATGGTTCCTTGTTGAACCTTGACTCTGCTCTTTTGCATTGGATACATCAGATGTTGGGGTATCCACCATGTCCAATTCCAGACTATCAAAAGTTGTTGGTCTCCTATAAAGCATATTCGAGTAAACCCATTTTCTTATTCGACTTGTCATGTTAGATATTACTACTTTATTGTCCAGAAGGCAATCTTCTAGGATATAACTGAAGATATGCACACAAAATCTTACATGACTGTCTGATGATCATTAGTTGGATGGGCACTCCCTGATAACTCACTCTGAAGTGTAGTGCATATTGAGTTCCTTGGCTGCAGAGTTTCTAAATTTAAACAAGCCAGCACTGATGCACGAAGTTGTGTAGCACAATGAGACATTCGAGAGTTCATATTAACACCAATAGTTCTGTTTGAACTGTTGATCACTGAAATGTTAGAAGCTGTCTTGCTATGATCCGCATCACGAGCTATATTTGATCCAAAGGATGCTGAGGAGTGTACTTGTGAAGCTGGAACACTTTGGGAGTATTTCATTTCCGATGGGGGCCTCATGATAGACAGTATTTGGGATGCTAAAAAAGCATAGCAGTGTTATTAATATGAAGCACATGATCAATAAGTAAGTAGCGTAAGTCATTCAAGTTAGCCATGCAATCCACAAAGGATCACTAACATACACTTGTAAAAATGAATGAATTTCTTGAAAGTACTCTACTGCGTGAATTGTTATTGTATGAGCACAATGCAGGAACTCTTTGCATTTTATTTTTATTTTATGCTCTTCAGATTGCCAAAGAGAAATATTTGATGATAAACAAGAAAGGGTAAAGCAGAACGACCACTATAGAAGCATACAGAACTGTTTCAGCTTTTATTTAAATTTGATGAAGTCATAAAGAATACCTCAAATATCCCTTGTAATATGTAAAATCACATATTTAAATAGCTACTTACCAGTAAATAAACCTGAATAATTAAGCTACACATTCGCAGGAATAAGGGACGACCATTTTCCTTATCAGTAATACAACTATGAAATAATTACTGCAAGATGCATGCAACAGAGACATATCTAATCTGACCATAAAGAATGTCCTGAAAGTACGCTGCTAAAAGGCACCTACCAGAAAGCTATTTTGAAATCCATATCATGGAGTTTCTGAAATAATCAACCTTAACTGAAACTAGTCTTAATGAACAAAGTCAATATTGGTCACAACAACCTTAGCATTGCACAACAGAAGAGAGAACACTGATAGAATGTGCCAGTAAAAGTTTCACTAGAGCAGACTTGTCTTGTATTTTATTTTCTGAAGTGCACATATATCAAATCAATTATCTATTTAATACAATAAATAAAAGCATTACAAATTTGTTAAAACAATGGCTGATTGGATTGTCTTACTTTCGGTGCTTGGGTATAGGGATAATAGTAGCCAGGTGGGTGCATAGATTACTTATCTACTGTTCGTGTTGTTGACATACATGAAGGAAACATGCAACATAATTTTTCTGTTGCGTGGTCAAACCTTTTCAAACTAGAAAGTAGGTAAAGTATACATACCAGTTCTCAAAGAATCATCCGTGTTACCAAAAGTTGTTCTGCCAGCCTCTCTCCTCAAAAAACTAGTGGAAGATCCTGATTTACCATCCTGAAGATCTGCAGAAAATAAATAAAACATGGGCATTTCTGGATTAGAGTATGTCAACAGCAGGAGGGTAAAAAATAGGTGTAAGTATGCTACATCAAGTCTGTTTACCACAGAATCCTAGAGGACTGTCCACTCTATCATAACTTGATTTGCCAACTTCTTGTGGATTATAGCTTGCAGCATATTCTGTTTTATCTTGCTTATTATCTGCAAAAACTGGGGAAAGAACCAGCACTTTAACTATATAAAAATATAACTACTGGAAGACAGATATTGTGCATAAAGTTAAACCCAATTACCATTAAATTGATGTGGATCATCCAAGTTACTAAATGTTGATTTGCCAAGGTCTGTCTTGTAGCCAACAGTAAAATCTGGTTTAGCCTTCTGAGTATCTGCAAACAGGCAAACAGCAGCCTTACTACCTAAAGATACATAGGGAGTAGTAGGACATAGAACTAAGTGTTTATGATATCATGTTCAATTACCATGAAATTTTAGTGTATCAATCATGTTAGTATGTATTGATTTGGCAACCGTTGGCCTGTTGAAACCATTACTACCTTGTAATCTACTCTTTTGAAAATCTGAAAATTTGTAGAGACAAATGAATTATTACATTAAAGTATGTCATAAGCAGCAAAGTACTAATGTGTGGAACTCTGTGATCACATACGATTGAACTTCAGTGGACTGACAAATTTTGGAGATTTGTTTCTCCCATCTGTCCTGTCAGTTGTATTATGTCCATTCGCTGATCCAGTTTGACTCAAAACCACCTCTGAAGGGTGTTTAGACTCTACATCTGCACACCAATTAATGCAGTAAAATAAATATGTGCATGATATAGAAAAAAAAAGGAATATATGTTTAAAAACTACATTTGAATATTTTCAGAGTATCGTAAGCTACAGAGTGGACACAAATGAAAACTAACCATTCTTTTGTTTTCTTATCTCACAAACTTCGATAAGATAATTAGGCAACTGGTATTTCATCCCGCTTTCAACAGATTCACCTGACTTGAGATATCTGCTGCCAAGCACTCCACCATCTTCATCCAGCAGAACAATCTGAACATCCAATTATTAAAAAACTATAACACCATTCTACAACTAGCAAAATATCACAGCATTTCATTACATAGCATCTAGCAGTGACATCGAAAACAGCAATCATATATTGCCAAACCTTGCACTAGAAACTTCTCAGTGTTGATATTAATAAGCATGAAACTAACGGATTGAATGCTAATTGCTAACCTGCTTTGCATGCGAACCAACTTGCACAAGCTTTATCACACCATCATGGTACTTCTTTGCCTTCTGTGTTAGTTGGGTGGTATATAAGGCACTCCATTCTACAAAGAATGTACATTCACTATTAGCTTTGAAATATATCAATAATTTACAATTTGTACATATCGCAAATATCTGACATATACAGAGAGAACACATGAACCTTTAAATCCAGAGTCTGTTGAACCCATAATGCTTCCTGAGCTACCAGCATCCACAACTCCAATCTTTGAAGTTTCTGGCTTACTTGAACCAGCAGTATTTGATGATTTACTGTCCTCAAGATCTATACTTGTAGAGACAAACATTTCGCACTGTGATATGTTGGACGAGGACAATCATAGCTAACTGATGTTTAACATTAATTCATTAAATCAATCTTAAAAAAAAAACATTATACCCATGTACCATGAAATTTCTGTGGACTGGTAAATTTGAGTGGTTTACTCGTTGGACCTGATCCTGTTTTGTTACTTGTATTCTCCCCACTCCTTGGTCTTGTTTGCACCATAGGTTCCTCCGAGGAATTAGTTTGTAAACCTGCGTATTGGCAATGCAGAAATAACAACCTTTCAATATGTGGGCAAAGGAAAAAAGGAACTCCAATTAGGCACAGCAAAAATGTTGACGTCTCACAACGCACAGGTCCAAAGATTAGATACAGAAATCGTCAATATATTGAAAAATGCACAAAACCAACCTTTGTTTACACTCTTCGCCTCACAAATCTCAATAAGACAGTTAGGGAAATGACATTTCTTCCCAGTTTCCAAAGATTCCCCTGACTTGAGGTACCTGGTGGCTAGCACTCCGCCCTCTTCATCCAGCAAAATTATCTGGACGAGTAATCCAAAACAACATATCACATCATTTTTCCCCAGTCCACTACCACAGCATTCTAAGATAAACTGGTCTCATGAGGATCAAGTAACCTACCACCAATCTATCATCCATTAGCTACCCAACAATCAGAATATGCCGTATACCAAATTACCAACTACGAAATGTGCATTCTGCTAACCTGCTTCGCGTGCGAACTGACCTGCGCGAGCCTGACGACACCGTCATGGAACTTCTTCGCCTTCTGAGTCAGCTGGGTGGTGTACAGTGCGGTCCACTCTGCAATCAAAAGCACACCCGATTCATTCATCAGATTACGCCCATTCTGTTCAGCGATCAAACACCTTGTGAGCATACGCAGAGCAGGCGGCTCGCAAACCTTGGAAACTCGAACCCACGGCTTCATCCTTGCCACCGCCACCGCCACCCCCCTTCGTGTTAGGGTCCGCGAACGCACGGGGAGGCCGCGAGTTCACCGCGCTGGGACGCGCCCTGGCGCTTGCGCCGCCGCGGTGGACGCCTCGGGAAGCGGGGGATGCGGCGGCGGAGGAGGACCCCGACCCGGGGTGGGGCTCGGGCTCGCCGACGTCGACGAGGTGGCGCTGGAACGCGAGCGAGGCGCCGGGGAACACCTCCTCGCCGGCGCGGAGCGTCCTGCACTCGACGGTGCCGCCCGCGTCGTCGAGGAGGACGAGGTTGCCGGAGGCGCGGTGGAGGACGATGGCGCCGTCCTGGTACGCCTTGCGCTTCTGCTTCACGTGCTTCGTGTACGTCGCTGCCCACCGCCGCGGCTCCGCCTCCGCCTCCGCCGCCATCGGAGACGGCGAGCTCGATCGATGGGTGGGGGAATTGAGTTTTCGCGGAGAGAATTCGAAAATGGAGAGAAGAGGGAAGCTGCAAAGGGGAAATTTATTGGGCTTGATTTGGGCCTGGAATGGTAAGCCCGGCCCAGTACTAATTCTGGGCCCATCTAGATCGTGGGCCATACGGAAATCACAGGAATTGGTTTTGGTAGCTGCGTGTGCTCTCAGCTGGGGACTCCTAGCTAGCGTGTCCTCGCTGCTAGCTAGCGCTCCTCCCCTATTAACTACCTCTATTAACACTATTAGTTAATATATACTAACTATCTCTATTAGTTAATATACTTAACACTAATAATAGTAATTAGGAAAGATTATGGAGATTTTTTTACTAACAGATTAAAAAAATTTTAAGTTAGATTTGAAAATTTTCGATTTAAATTTTAAAGTCAAATTTTAAAAACTTTCAACTCAGATTTGAAAACTTTCAACTCAAATTCGAAATTTCAAATCGAGATTTGAAAACTTTCAACTCGATATTCGAAAACTTTCAAGTCCAGATTTGAAATTTTGAAAACTTTCAAATTGAGATTTGAAAATTTTCAACTCGAGATTCAAAAACTTTCAAGTCCAGATTTGAAAATTTTGAAAACTTTCAAATCGAGATTTGAAAACTTTCAAGTCAAGATTTAAAAACTTTCAAGTTCAAATTTGATTTTCAACTCAAAATTTAAAACTTTCAAACTCAAAACATGCTAAAGATTAAAAAAAATAATCAGAAAAAAGGAAAAAGCGAAAAAAAAGGGGGTAAAGAAAAACGAAAAAAAAAAAAGAGTGGGAGGCGCGCGCTGGCGGCGGGCCGGAAACGTGCGCGCGCGGAGTAGCAATCGCGCTCTCAGCTTCGAGAGATTCCGCAGAAAACCGTTCAAAATTCCGTATCAACGAAAGGTTCACATGTTCATGTTGTAAATATGAATCTAACGTGGACCGGAGGATTCTTCTAAAATGGCATGATATAATTACAGCTTCTGCAAAATGAAACGAACTCACACGAGCCTGATTTATACACTGCCACTTTGCAAACATTCTGCACAGCAGACAACTTGATCGTGTGTTGACAGAAACCTTTTCAAATCTGCAGGATGTAGAAGGCCATCAGGGCATCAGGCATGGATGGAGCTATGGAAGTAGCCAAGGTAAAAAAAAAAAAAGGAATGGCAGCAACTGCAGACCATGCACCACAATCCACACACACTCAAGCTACATCCTTTGTCGTTGATCTCGCAATGGACAAAGGCCACTAATGCTGTTGCAGGTCAACTTGTGTTGGCAATAATCCATAGATGAATCTTAAAACTGCCTGCCTCTTGAGTAACACTGCAGAAATTTCACAATATGAACATGCAATGCTTTACTACTGACTTTTCTCCCGGACTCAACGAAGTTTCGCCAGTTAAGATTCAGAGATATTCATTCTGATCATCCTCAGGTTCCTCTTCATCCTCACTGATGTAAGTTTGCAGGTAGGCCTCCTCTCCTTCATCCTGCAACAACAGAAGCTACCTGTCAACCACTAGCGATGTGCCGGCATTTGAAGGTGATCACAACACCACCAAACACCGCGAGCTATAAGTGTGTATTAACAAAATGTAATTTGCAGCAGTGCTTTTGAACTCAGCATTTTTCATGCATGATTACCTCTATTTTATCGTCATCTTTAGACAAATCAGCCTCAACTGTTTGAAGTAACTCCGCATCTGGTTTTTCCCCAGCAACTTGCATTCGTACCTGATGGTCATGACATAGGAAGAGAACATCATCAAGAAATGTTTACTACTATAAGAAAATATAAGTCATACTGTCATAGAGAACTCGTGTATAAATGACTTACAAGTTGAGACTTCAGCTTCCAGATCTTGTCTCGCAGATTTGAGATATGATGATTTAATCCCTAGATTATTTTAGACCATGTAATTGATTAAATACATATACAACTTACGTAGAGTTCAAAAAATAAAATAATGGAAAAAGAAAATCAGATTTTGCACTTGAATTACCTCCCGCCTTTGGAGCTCTATAGACCGTGCCAATGCTTTTCTCCTTGACAATAGGTTTCGAGGCTTCAAAATTTGGGGCGTCTTGTAGTTCTTACCCCGGTACAAAATGATTGCATATCCTTTTGTCGTCTTATCAACTGAAATGAGCACTCCTCCACTTTCAGCTTCCAGAGATATTGCAATATGTTTTACTTGTGGAAAGCTCTTCCCCTTTACAAGAACCTTGACTAATTCTCGATGCTTCCAATGCAAGTGCATGTTCTGTACTGTTCCATCAAAAACTTCTCGTCTTCCTGAGAAAATTTTAATGCATATAGACAAGTCATAAAACACCACATGCATTTTATATCACAACTGTTAAGTGAGAAGTGCCAGTTGTACCAAGCATTAGAAAGGCCTTCATTTTCAGGCCAATTCTGCGAAGTAAGAAGCGTTCCTCATCTGTAACAGTTTCCAAATCAGTTGGAAGCTCTGCTGGAGAGAGAAATTCTTGAACTTTAGCCAAGGCCTTTTCTGCTTTTATGACCTTTGTTTTTGCCTGCACAGGAGTAGATATTACACAAATAATCACAAAGATATCTTTGTGCAATGGAGGAAAAAGTAGCTAAAATGCTACTTACAAATGAGTAATGAAATTAAAATACTAAACTTTTGTTTCTAGAGATGCATTTTGAAGAGCATACCAAAATCAATTTTCTCTTCAAGTTCCTCAAAAGAGAGGTATGTTTTGTTAGAATCATGTGATTCTTCTCCTTTTTCCTGAGCTCAGCATTAATGGAATCTCCCCATCGAGATTTTGCCTCTCTAGTTTCCGTGAGAGTGCCAGCAACTGGGGGATTTTTAAATACTTTGGGTTTGACACTGATCGAGGCTGATGCTTTAAGCCGAGCCAATTCTTCCTCATCCTGCCAAGTGATTGCTTGCTCTTGCTTCTCCACCAAGACTTGCCTTACTTTAGGTGTTATGAAATCATTGCCCCTGTAGAAGACAATGTACTCCTTGTTCCTCGATAGAAGCACTCCTCCTGTTAATTTCTGCAGGTGTTCCGTTACACAGATTCAAAACATGCATAGGCTGCAGTGTGCAAGAGAAACTAATACAATGATCATATTTCAAGGTTAACCATCAGTCATGCATCGAATCAAGAAAAGAAGGCATTCAATACGTCACAAGAACAAGCAGGCGAAGAGGTAAATTAGTATGGAAGTGCAGAGGAGAAGAAAGCAAAGTCCATTAGTGGATTTCTTAAGCGTTCTTTGTCAGATTGTTACTCTCAGCTTTCTCAGAAATTTGACATTTCAAGGATTCAAAAAGTGTGAATTAAGCAAAAGAACTAATTAAGGCAGCAAAATAGCTACTTATCAAGCAATGCCATGTTTATTTGATTCAACACATACATAACACTGTGGAGACAGGAATGCAAACAGGCAAACTACTGATAATAGTTATCTTGATCTTTTACCCTGATTTCTTCTGCCATTCTGTCATTGCATGTATTTGGAACCCCCCTCTTGATGGCAATCTTTGCAATAGAACTTTTCTCCCACAATTTAACGATAGCAGTAGCTAATCCTTGGTGTTCCCTGTTTCTCCCTAAACCACACGGTACGCATGAAGTGTGAAAAGATGGAAATTAATTGACAAATTGAATACTATGCGGTAGATGAAAAGCTACTCAGATAAGTTCACTGAAATACCTAGAGCAAAATGAGGAGCAGTTTGCCTTGCAAGTCTACGCAGAGCCGTCATTTCCTTATTCCGAAGGGTACTTTTAACCTTGTAAGGAAGTAGTCTAAATGGTGTCTTGTAACCAGGAACAACACCAGGAAGCAAGTCAGCATCCACAGGAATAGGGCCACGACCAGACCAATCTTTATACCGCGGTCCCAACTGATCCAAGAAGCTATCGATATCAAATGTCTCTGTAGGTTTTTCAGAGGAATTGACAATATATGCTGAGCGATTCAGTCCATCTGCACCTGACTTCTGAAATTTATGTTCAACATGGATAGGTTCAACACTATTACTACTAACTCTTTTATCAAAATTAACCTCTGTAGTTTGTGTATACGACTGCACACATCGAAGGTTGTAGTTCATTCCCCTATATAAAACAACTGATCTCCCTGACCTCCATATTACAATTCCTCCAGTCCTCTCCTGATAGATAAGAGCAAGATAACAAAGTAACTATCAGATTTCACGCCACGAAAAAATTGTGATGAACAAAACATGAGACAGCAAAAGGTAACCGCACCTCTAGTATATCATGAGTTCTCTTCATGTTCAGGCTTGGAGGTCCTTCAAATCTCAGCTTGACCACCTCTTCCACCCTCCATTTCTGATGAATGCTCTCCACAATGAGCTGAGTGACCCCTCCTGGACCAACCCTCATCCTCTCCTTCATCCTCAATGCCACATCTCTAAGCCTCCGCAGCTCGTGCTCAGGGATAGTCCTCTCAGCCAGCTCCGTGTTGCTGCGCTTTCTCGGCCTATCAACATCCCCCTCCCTCTCCCATGGGAGGAGCACAGGACCGAGCTTCTGGACAAAATCCTCGGTCTCGGGACACTCAATTGCAGCATTTCTACTACTTTCCTCCATCGAATTCCTCATTGTGTTAACAATTGAATTTACGCTACTCCGCCTAGTACCTCTATAAAACCCACCACCTGAAGAAACATGGTCCAGTACCGAATCCATCATAGAAGAAGAATTTGCGGCCGGTGCTGCATAATCCTCGGAGAATTCCCCGTCTGAGCTATCACCTAGCGTCTCCTCCTCACTCCCCAAATCTTCGTCTTCGTCTCCGTCTTCATCAACTAAACCCATCTCATCCTCGGAAGCACCATCCCCATCCAACCCTTCCTCGTCAGAAACCAATTGGTTCGTCATGGGCTCTTCTTCCCCGTGCATCCACGGCGCTGACACCGGCCGGCTCCCGAGAAGGAAGCTCGGCTCGGGACGCGGCCCATCCTCCTGGGCCTCGGCCGCTTCGCCGCCGACCACGACGCCATCGCCATCACCATCCGAGGAATCGTAGTCGAAGTCGAAGTAATCCACGATGGACTGCAGCGTGGAGCTCCCACTCCAACCGGATTCCTGATCGCCCGCGGCCTCACCCTCACCTCCGCCCGGCTGCTGCTGCTGCTGCTGCTGCTGCCAGGGGAAGGAGGCGCGCTGGGACGGCGCCCTCGCGGACCAGCGGCGGATGGCCTGCTTCTCGAAGCTCGGCTTCAGGGACCTCCTCTTCTTACCACCCCTCTTCCCGCTGGCGACGTCCAGCGCCGGGGCCTTCTCCGGCGAGGAGGTCGAGGGGGAAGAGGAGGAGACTCCGGCCCCGGCGGCGGCGGCGGCGGTGGCGCGGCGGAGACTCAGTGGCCTCGTGGAGCGGAGAGTGGAGGGGAAGGGGGGTTTGGGGGAGAGCGCGTGCGGTGGTGGTGGGAAGAGCAGCGCCATTGGAGGCGAGGAGAGGAGCTCCGATGAGAGAGAGGTGGGAGATGATGGTCGAGGAGATATGAGCGGCCATGAGAAGTGGGCCTTGGGCCATAATTTTTCTCTTGGCTAGTTCTTGGGCCGTCAATCTTTTAGTTTTGGGCTTTAATGTTTGGGTCTGCACCCACAATATTTATAGGAAAAAGTACACCAGAGCTCCCTCATCTTATCACCGAATTATAAAATCATCCCTCAACCTAAAAATCAGATATATAACATCCCTAGACGGGTCACTCTAGGTCCCTAGACAGTTTTTACCCCGGTTTTGTCCTACGTGGCAGATGAGTCAACGTGGGGCCACGTGGGACCCACGTGTCAATGACTACTTCCTTTTCTCTCTCTACCTCTCTTCCTCTCTCTTCTTGGCAACCGGCCGCGCGGAAGGACTGAGGAGCGCGGCTGACGACGGGCGGGGAGAGGAGCGGAGGGGGAGATGGACGCGGCGGCGGTGCCACCGGTAAGGGCGAGGCCGTCGCCTCGCCCTCGCCGTCGCCTCGCCCTCGCCTCGCTCTCCGCTCTGCTTGACGGGAGGCAACTCCAGCGCTCGGCCACGCGTCCCCCTGGGCGCTGCGTCCTCCACCGCTCCCAACCCGGCAGCGGCGGCTCTCATTGGCGGGATGCTGAGTCGAGAGCTGCTACTGATTGACAAGAAAGAATCAACTAGCATCTCGCGTGTTACTCGCCAAGTTTCAGTACGCAGCGAGGTGACGAACAATAATCAACTCGATTTGATCGAGCTTCGCTCCCAGCTGATCCCATGGGGGACTGTTTCGGCTCCGAGGAGGCTGAAGCTACTGCGACCGTGAGGGCACCAACATAAGGCCACCATGGACGCTGGCAAGGTATTCAAATGCTTGTGGCATTTCTTCTCCCTTGGTTCTTGACAACATATTCTGATCAAATTTCAAACTTCGCAGCAGAAGCAGCCGCTCCAGCAAATAGGCGTAGTCCCATCATGGCACTGCACAACGTGTTTGCTTCCATAAGCAGCGCCACCGGGCATCACGTCGGAAGGTCGAGCTCGTCCATGAGCAGCATCACCAAGCAGCAGCAGTAGCAGCAACAATATGCCCCTGGGAGCAGCAGGCGGCGCAGTCATCGGCTTCGCCGGGGCGCTCTACCCGGAGCCGGAGGGGAGGATCCTGGAGGTCCCCAACCTCTGAATCTTCACGTTCGCGGAGCTCAGGGCGGCGACGAGGAACTTCAAGCCGGACAGCGTACTCGGCGAGGGTGGGTTTGGGCGAGCGCTGGAGTTGCTTCTCGTCAAGCAGAGCGGAGAGCGAGGCGACGGCGAGGCCATCGCCGGTGGCGCCCCGCCGCATCCATCTCCACCTCCGCTCCTCTCCCCGCCCGTCGTCAGCCGCGCTCCTCAGTCCTCCCGCACGGCCGGTTGCCAAGAAGAGAGAGAGGAAGAGAGGTAGAGAAGAAGAGAGAGGAAAGAGGTAGAGAGAGGGGAAAGAAAGTAGTCATTGACATGTGGGACCCATGTGGGTCCCACGCTGACTCAGTTGCCACGTAGGACAAAACCGGGTTCAAAACCGCCTAACGGCCTAAAGTGACCTGGTTTTGTAAGTTAAGAGATATTATATATCTGGTTTTGGATTGAGGGATGATTTTGTAATTCAGTGACAAGATGAGGGACCTCCGGTGTACTTTTTCCATATTTATATGGGCTCGGCTTTTGTGCCCACGGTCGTTTTTGGGCTTTTGGCTTCGGCTCACAATCGCCTTGGGCCCACAGCAAACGAAATGATGTCATCGGCAAGTTTCTTCGAGATCGCTACCTCGCGCATGCGCTAGCTTCGTTGCTGGCGCACGTGTACGTTTCTATTTTTAATTTAAAATTTCTAACTCAAATTTAAAAAAATTTAACACAAAATTTAAAACTTTCCCCTCAAATTTTACACTTTATCATAATTTTGGAAACTTTTAACTCATCTCTTCTCTACTATTATAAATATTAAATATATTTTTACCGGTATTTTGGTACGTCGTCCGTGTTTAAGTAGGTTTTAAGATTGATTGCTTTTGGAAGTATATATCCGTGTTTGAGTTATATTTTAAGCTTGTTTGCTTTTAGAAATAAAAAAAAGTCGTATAAAGTTAGATTTTAAGCTCTTTTGCTTTTGGAAATACAGGAGTCGTATAAAAGTTGGATTTTAAACACGTTTGCTTTTGGAAATACAAAGGAGTCGTATAAGAAATTAATTTAAAAAAACTCTCATGCTAACTTGAGATGACGGACTCCTAATTCCACCTCATGATTTTCTAAAAACAAAATCCAAGCGAATTCCCACCGTGAATTTTACCCTAGCTAAACCCAATAACAATAATAATATTAAAATAGCATTCACCCGTTGCAGCGCACGGGCATTTTTCTAGTTTATTAAAACATTCAACTTATAAATTTTAAAACTTTCTATTTCAAATTTAAAACTTTTCAACTTATATGTGAAAACTCTCAACTCAAATTTTGAAACATCCTATTCCAAACTAAAAACTTTCAACCACAATTTTAAAAACTTTCAACTCATGTAAATCTTTCAGTTGAAATTTAAAACTTTCAATTCCAAACTAAAAAATTTCAACCTATATTTTAGAATTTTCAAATCAATTTGTATATTATTATTATTATACTATTAAGAATCAGTAAAACCAGTAAGAAGTAGGATTATTGCTAGTTACGTAGGCTTAGCATGGGGTTGCACGAGATTCGCTCGCGGCGTGTACAATAGATTAGCTCTAATCCACAGCCATGTACTAGAGATGAACTTTATTTTATTTACCATATTGGGCCCACCATCTCCTTCTTTCATGTATTGATTGGGAGAGAATGCAGGTGGGGTCCACCCTGCATCGTACTGTGCGCCTGCTGTCGACGCTAATTTAGTCGCCCACTCTGATTCTCTCTCCTCTTCTTTATCTTCCAACTCATCCAAAGATCTGACATGGCATGTATATAGCCTGCTGATATTGCTAACTAGTGGCCGCTAGTTTCTTTTCTTAAGACATCCACTTTTGATTTCCTAAATATTAGATTGAGAAAACAGACGAATAAGAAAAATATAAGATTTAGACAATAATACAAATATAAAATAGAGAATTGTAAAACATTGGAAAAAATACATAAATGAACGTTTGATGGACCGCGGAAAAACCCGTAGGAATTGAATTGAATGACGAAGATACATTCAAAGTAAACTTTCCAGTAGGTTGGACTCATGTTAAAAACACCCAAAACTTGCCACGTGTTCCTTTGAAGCGTAGAAATAGGAAAAAGACAAGATCTGACAGGAATGCAAGTATATGATTGCAAAACACAAGATAACCACATGAATAACCGTTTGATTAGACCGCGAAAAAAATATAGGAATTTGAGAAGAGATAAAGACTCAAAGGAAACTTTTCATGAATTTCTACCCTATGTTAAATCTCCTCAAAAATTTGCATAACATGAGACATTCCACATAAATTTCTTAAGATTTAATTGTGTCTATTCATTTGATTCAAAGGGCTATCTAGGAAATCCTTTAGAAATGAAATCCTCCAAAATTCCTACAACTTTTCTTGGAATCAAAGGGGTTCTATAGCAACATTACTTACGAATTTCATAGGATTCTATAATTTTCAATCATTTATTTCAAACGGTCATATATGTGAAAAATCATATAAGATTGGAATTCTACAATATTTTTATGTTTTTCCTTCAAATGAAGGGCCTTAACATTATCTAAAAAAAATGAAGGGCCTTAAAAGTTAAAATTGTTGTTACTATAAAAGGAACTTCTAAAAATATCTTCTTGGACCTAAATTTGGATGGCTCTGGATGACTTGGCAGCATGTGGCATCATAGTTAGCAATTTTAAATAAATTATATATAGGGTTAGGGGAAAAGACAAAGGAAAAAAACAAGATTGACATTTATTATTCATTGTATTTTGCTGTCGTTACTCTTCAATCACGTTGACTCCATGTAGACGCCAGTTCATCGAATAACATAAGACCCATGATAAAATGTGAGTGGTTTTCAAAGTTAGGTTTCGTAGTTGAGAGTCCAAAGTTATAACATTCTTTTTTTAAGTAAAAAAAGTACACTCCTGGTAAAAAAAAAACTTGGTATGTAGGTGTAATTTAGTTAAAAAAAAACTTAGAAATTGAATGTCTAAGTACAATAAGTTAGTGAGTATATTCCAGTACAAGAAAATGTGTGTAACAACTTGACTAATTACATGTTGTTTGGTTAACGAGTGCTAGATGAGTTTTCTTATGATGTCAAATTGTCAATGCGACGTAACAATCATGCAAATATTACCCTACAATCTTGGATTAAATCTATAAAGAATTGAATCAATTTGCACCACCGGTTTAGAATTTATCTTCACATTCTCATATCTCAACAGAAATACACAATTTTCTACGTGGTAAAATCTAATTGACTTTTAGTGACTATATTTTAAAAAATAAGTATGCTTATATAAATCTGCGCAAGTGTGTTGACACAATATGTTGTTGTATCAATATACCAAAATTGTACCCACCTTGCAAGTCATCCACATACTAAGTTATTGCATTAGCACGCTCACTTTGTAAGTTCTTAAACTAAATTGCACTCACATATCACCTTGCAAGTCATTCACCCAGTACGTTACTCGCTTAGTAAATTCGTGAAACTAAATTGCATTCATATCACCTTGCAAGATATCCATTTGCTAAGTTAATTATTGCATTAGCACGCTCACTTTGTAAGTGAACTAAATTGCACAGTATATCAAGTTGATGTCCCATGAATACAGTTTACTTCTTTTTTTTTTGGTTTTTTTTTTCTTTTCATCCGGTCAGTTATAAATGGCGTACCATTCATTTGTGAAAAATATAGATATATATAAATTGCTTTTATCAAATCAGGACTAGCCTATTGCAAAACACAGAAAATGTTGGTCAAATGGAAAAAAAAACTGTAGATTGAATATGACAGACGAATAAATATATAGTGATTGAGCGAAAGGGCTGGTAGCCTAGTGGTTACAAGAGCCTCAATAGCACCTGAGGTCCTGGCTTCGACTCCCCATGGGAGCGAATTTTCCCATGGGAGCGAATTTTCCAGGATTTAACGGCGTTGTGCTTTCAGTGGTAGGCGACGTACCCGTCGACAGCGAGGAGATGCTCATAGGGGTAGTCTGCGTTGTACTGTGTAATTTTAAAATATATATATATATATAGTGATTGAATATAATAGACGAATAATACGAAATAAATTTATATCTGTTCTAATTTATATCTGTGTAATTTTAAAATATATATATATATATATATAGTGATTGAATATAATAGACGAATAATACGAAATAAATTTATATCTGTTCTTTTACGCTCATAGGGGTAGTCTGCGTTGTACTGTGTAATTTTAAAATATATATATATATAGTGATTGAATATAATAGACGAATAATACGAAATAAATTTATATCTGTTCTAATTTATATCTGTGTAATTTTAAAATATATATATATATAGTGATTGAATATAATAGACGAATAATACGAAATAAATTTATATCTGTTCTTTGCCAGCAGTGAAGGAACTTGCGGGTTGTGACCATTCCCAACCCAAAACACTAAATATAGTTTCCATAAACTCCAGACCAGATCACTAATAAACTAGTACTAGTCACTACTCTTCCAGTCGTGGTGACTTCGTCAATCGGTCCAGTCTTCGAAGATGCACTAGTACTAGTCACTACTCTTCCAGTCGTGGTGACTTCGTCAATCGGTCCAGTCTTCGAAGATGCTCATTAGGGACCAGATCACTAATAAACTAGTACTAGTCACTACTCTTCCAGTCGTGGTGACTTTGTCAATCGGTCCAGTCTTCGAAGATGCTCATAGGGGTAATGGCAGTGAAGGAACTTGCGGGTTGTGACCATTCCCAACCTAAACTAGTACTAGTCACTACTCTTCCAATCATGGTGACTTCGTCAATCGGTCCAGTCTTCGAAGATGCTCATAGGGGTAGTCTGCGTTGTACTGTGTAATTTTAAAAAAATATATATAGTGATTGAATATAATAGACGAATAATACGAAATAAATTTATATCCGTTCTTTGCCAGCAGTGAAGGAACTTGTGGGTTGTGACCATTCCCAACCCAAAACACTAATATAGTTTCCATAAACTCCAGATCACTAATATACTAGTACTAGTCACTACTATTCCAATGCAAACATCACTATTCCATACTTAAATTTAGTGCTACTTATCTCATATGATGTCTTCGATGTTATGTAGAAATCATATCTCATGCAAGACATGGTTTCCTTCTCTTTCCTCATTTATTCACTTGCCATATCATTTTTCATCCTAGATGGCAAGACATAGTTTCCTTCTCTTTCCTCATTTATTCACTTGCCATATCATTTTTTATCCTAGGTCGCAGCTTATTTAATACTATGGACACTATCCTAGTCATTAGGATGGGAATAGCCTAACATCAATTCCATTGCAATTTAGTCGGTGCTCCAAAAGATGCGGTAAGAGTTCAATTCAGGAGATAAAGACAAAGAAGAGAACATTACATGCTACCCATGACTGCAACTGTACAAGATGAACAAGTAAAAAAATAATGGAGGTAAAACAAAGTATCAATAGCACGACAGAACAGTGTTCCACTGAAAAATGGGCACCATTGTCGCCATCATCATCATCAGCCAACAGCATCTCAGTACAGCCTGCGAGAGCAATCAGGCGAACCACAGAAGCAAGGTTTAACCTTCTCCTTGCCATTCTTATCCTCGACTTTACCGTAATTGTAATCGTAAGTAAGCTCTTGCAGCGGCGGTATGTTCTCGGTGGCAAAGAACATGATGTGCGGTTTCTTCATGTCATCATGATCCCAGAGAACATTTTGAGCATACAGATTAGGCGAGCAGCTGTGGTTGATGAATCTTCCAACATTGCTGCACTTTGATGCATCGATAGTACTGCCTTCAGTATCCTCCGTTGTTTTACTGCCTTCAGTATCCTCCGTTGTCTTGGACGTAGAAGATTCTAGACCCAAAATGCCTTCAAATTTAGGATCCTCCCAAACTTCATTATGATAGTGATGACCAATATCAAAAAGGTACTCATCAGTCTCTACATGTTCATCTCCATTTTCTTGCAGCACCTCACCTGCATACTCACATACGAAACTGCCTGAAGAGACAGAGCTCAGAGATCTTACACCCCAACCTTTGTTCCCCGTCTTGAATATTTCCAGCGGAATTTTGATACCATGCTGACTCACCCTGTTGTGGCATGTTGGAGGGCACCTGCACATAGTTTTGACCATTAGATTAGCTAGATTAGCTCCCTGCTTTAGAACAGAACTTCTACTTCCGGTTTAACTTGATATTCCAATACAAACAAATAAATTCTATTGTAAAAACTAATTAACTTGACGTGAATTGGTTGCTTCTGTAATCAATATGTTGGTTTGAGCATTTGGTATTTCACAGCTTTCAAACAGAATTTACAATTCGGGTTTAATCTAATAATAATTCTGGCGCGAAAAACAATTAACTTGAGGCAAACAATGCATATTAGCATTAGTTAGCTCAAAGCATCGGAACAGAACTTGTAGTTTCAAATTAACCTAATTGTGCAATGTGAATGAGTAGTTCTGATATGCAAACCTACCAATTTAAGGTGAATGAACCAATTTCGCTGTTATGATAATATGTCTAGCTCTCTGATTGAGAACATATTTTATTATTCCCTTCAACCTAATGATCTGCTGTAAATGAATAGTTCTGGTGTGAAAACCTACAGACTTAAGGTGAAAATGGTTGGTTTTATGAGAAATTTTAAACTATGCCACCAACAATTTTATGTTCCTTGTGTGTTGCAGGGTGTTTCACTGACAAATGAATCTGCAACCAAATGTCAGCCCTCGTTGAAAGGGTAAAAATTTCAGAAGCAATGAGAAATATTTCCTGGTTCTGTGAATCTACTTTGGTATTATCAGAATATGATGCAAATGTTACTCCTATTTAGTTATTGTTATTATTTTGGATTGCTAAGCTTTTGCACGTCATACCTGCATGATGGGCCACACTCATATACGAGAGGTTTTGCCTCAACAATAGCACCATTGGAATTGAAAGGGATTTCACCTCCATTCTTCACTGCACAGGCACATCTATTAGAGTCTGAGCAACCATTCGTGCAATCACAGCCTTTCAGAGGTTCTTTTGCATAGGAATGTGGATATATGACTTCCGTAGTGTACTTAAATGCTGTTGGCTGCGTATCGTCAATTGTGTTGATCGCAGGTATGGGAATCCTCTCCCTTCCTTGAGATATATCAGGCACACAAACACCTTCGCGAACTTTGGACTTCCTCGTTGCCTTGATTATGTGTAATGCTAACTCGGGTTGACCTGGGATCCTTTGCAACTTGTACTTGTAGACCATCGAGCCCTCTGGGCCTTCTTTCCAATAATCCACCACCATGTACAGCCCATCATAAATATATGTTGAGATTTGCTTGGATTTAGAATGGCTAGCTTCACCTTTACTATGACCTTTGAATCCATGAATCACTCGGACCGGAGTCTTAGTTTCAATAGAATTCTTCAAAGCTAGATTACCACGCTCAAGCTTTTGATCTCCAGCTGCCTTATTCCCGATGGCCTTTCCTCCAGAACCCGTATATATGAGTTCATCGGAGCTAGACAATTCATCATGATAACCTCCGGAAGCAACAATACTTATAGCAACGAGGATTCCATTCACCTTTGTACTGTCAATACCTCCTTGATATGGGCGATGGAGTCCAACAAATGACAATTCGATTCTAAAATTAAACTCATCTCCAACTTCAACTCCCGCAACATTGCCAACAATAGGTCCGGGCTTAATAAAACCGTTTTGTTTTAGGGCTTTACCAGCCTCGATGTCAATTCTTCCAATATTACCTTTATGTTGTTCCTCAACTTGCACAAGCTTTCGGCATGCCGCATGGAATTTTATGAGTAAATTCCTTATTTTGCTTCGGGGATCTGTGCCAGAAGGAGCAGAAGGAGGGAGTGTAACACATAACTCCTTCTTTCCTCCACAAACAACTAGTGCCTTTCCTCCACGCACTAGCTCCTTAGAGTTGCCTTCACCATCCGAGTAAGAAGCCTTAGAGTTGCCTTCATCCTCAAAGTAAGAATCCTCCTTGTCCTCTATGGCCTCATGCTTGATCGCTTTACAAGAGGCAACTTCCGGGGAAACTTCTTCCCTTGGAGTAGTATCTTTCAATTGTTTCCTTGGCCTACCAAACTTTTTCTTAAGCTTAGGAGTACGAGACTCGGAGGAACCACCAATAGACTTCCTTCTTCGTGTCCACGGGCATTTGTCTGGGGCCATTAGTGCTTGTACAATTATCCTGTCACTGACAAGGTCTCTATCATCATTTTCTTCAATTCCATTAGTCGTAGCATGCTTCCCAGATGTAGCCTCCTTTATGAGGCTATTCACGCCGCCCTTGCATTTGCCTGTGGCATCAACCTTACGAGCAATATCACCTTGCTTCAAGCTCATATCCGAGCGCACCACACCTCTCTGAGTGCTTGAAGCCTTCGTTTTCATCTTACCATCTCCAGAGAATCTAGCGTCATTTTGCAATGCCCCATTCATCTTATCACTCTTTAATATCTTCTTTTTTGCTTTTACATCGACAAGATCTCTCATACGAGTCTCGGGAGTACCTTTTTGTAATCTCTCTTCATATTTGCTTACCATCTTGCCATCCCCAGCACTTCGTGCTACAAGCTTCTTTTCTTGTTGTGATCCCTTTCCATTCACCCTCTCAACAAAACCATGGCTAGGAGAAGGTTTGGCAATAGAATCATTTGGGTGCGTACTACCATTCTTGGCTCCTTCAAAATCATCTAGGGCAACATTTGTGGCAACTTGGAACTCTTGGATCCTATTTTCTACCTTGCTAGATTCATCATCTTCAATTGTCTTGCCATCTATTGCCTCACTAGAATGGTCTAGACCGCACACCAAAGAAGCACCCTGGACTGAAATAGGGGTTCTCGCCAAGGAATCCTCCATAGAGGCACCACCGGTAGCTACACTAATAGGTGTTGCTTCTAAAGGCAACTCCTCCATAGAGGCACCACTTTCCGCAAGAGTAGAAGCAGCCCTCCCACAGTCACGTGGAAATTTGCGTATGGCTGAGATCGCCCTTCTTTTGGGTGGAGGATTCAGAACTGACATCAACCACCTCTTTTTTCTGCCACCATCATGTACATCATTTGTCCTCTCTAATTGACCAACACCTACTCTACTTTCCGTCTCTCGGCCATCCCGATCGCTAGTAACTTCCTTTCTCTCGAATTCACAGCCCCCCTTGCCTCCCTCCCTGTCCATCAACAAACTGGCCACATCCCTAACATTCTCCGCAGAACCGTTAGAGACATTAGCACCACAACTAACTGGTGCAGCTACTGCCAAAGGCATCACATCAAGCACCTCGCCCATTCCCTGATCATCTGACAACCGAGCATCTGTATCATTAGGTAGCTGCGCCTCTCCGGTCTCCCGCCCCTCTCCCTCATCCACCTCCATCCTCTCTGCCTCCGGCTGAGACGGGCCGTGCGAGAGGGCACCATTGCATGCGGCCGAGGAAACCGCAGCCGAGGCAACCTGCTCCTCCTCATTGCCCTCGGTGACACCATGGACACCCTTATCTCCAACATCTCCTCTGCCCTCGACACTGTTATCCCCAACATCACCTGCTATGATAGACGGCGGCGGCGGCAGCGAAGAAGCTGCGGTTGGGCCGCCTGATAGCGGCACGGAACGGTCAGGTGAGACAGCCACCCCCTCCGCTCCGCCCTGGTTGGCGACAACGCCCTCGACGCCCTTACTTCCATCGTCACCGGCCACGGGAGCAGTCGGCGGCGGCGGCGGCGGCGGGGCGGGGAAGCGGCCGCAGAGGGGGGGCCAGGAGCGCTTGGCGGAGACCGCCCTCCGCTTCACCCCACGCGCCACCAGCCACGCCGCCAGCCCCGCCGGCGCCGGCGCCGGTGGCGGCGGCGGTTCCACGCCACCCATCACCACCAACACCACAAAAAAAATACAAACCCTACAAACATAGTACAGATCGGAATCAGACCACCACGCGCACACCGCCCGCCTCACCAAATCAAACCAAACCGAGGAACTACAAATCCAATCCCCCTCCCCTCCCCCAAAACAAAATTCCCCACCCCCAAACCGTAAAATCCGAAACGGCGCTACCGCGGCGACGAAGAGGGGGAGGGACGAGGAGCTCACCTCCGCGGCGGAGACGGGCGGCGGCGGCGACGGTGAGGGGATCGAAATGTGGTAGGCAGGGCGGATGAGTCGGCTGGGTGTGCTCTGCTGCTCCGCGCGCAGACCTCGGACTGGGCGTGTGGCCGCCGCGTGTGGGGGTTGCTAAAAATAGGCCGTCTCTCTCTCTCTTCGGCTCTTCTGCTCTTCCTCTCGCTCGAGTCTCGAATGTTGAATCCGCCCCCGTGGATTCGGGACGGTGGGGGCTACAGGGACTGATCTGGTCGCCGCGTGTATATTTGGGAGGGATTTGTGGATTTGTTTTTTTTTTTTTTTTACTTTCCTTCGAGTGGAAATGGGAGGGGCTGTTGAATGTTTTCTCCCTTTTGTGAGTTAGTCCCTTGTGATGTTTGTGGAAATTTTTAATCTTAAGTAAACTTGGAAACAAAACATTGGCTATGGTGGCATTGGATGCTTTATTTATTATAGATATTTGGCGAGGTGGTACAGCTGCTAGCTGCGGATGCGCCACAGTCATGGAAGACAGTAGTTGTAGTAATTTATTGTCAGAAATAAATTTAGGGAAAACATTGTCTGTTGTGTAATTGGGCGCATTATTATAGAGCATATAATGGGCGTGTTTAGCTGAGTGGTACAACTGCTAGTTGCGGATGCACTACAACCACGGAAGGCAAGCAGCTGGGTACAACACATTTGCTATCAAGTGAAGTGGAACATGATTAATATATTAATGGTAAATTTATGCGATACGTAGATGGAAAGTCATGGCTTCTAGGAAGTGCTTAATTCATCCTCCGTCCCAAAAAAAAAAGACAAACCCTAAATATAAATCTGGACATAATGTATTTTCAAGATTTATTTCTAGGATTTATCTTTTTTTTAACGGAGGGAGTATGGGTTTAAAAAATTAGATAGTAATAATACGAGGCATCAAAGTATAATTCAACACTGTAAAAAAAGGGGTGATGATTTGGTTTTATATAGTGGATTATTGATAGGAATTACTTTGTTGGTCAGATGGTGGTTGGCGTGGTGTCACCAACAAAATTTATCAACTGAATAACAATTATTATTTTTTTCAGCTGGTGCTTGCACAGTATAGCAATAATTATACCGAGCTGTTTTTCAGGAGATAAGTTTTGGTTGGTGACACCACGCCAACTCTCTTTAACGTCTTGTTTGGATTCTTCTAGTTTTCATTTGTCACATATATAAGAATTTTTTGCACTTGTTATGTGAGGTTGTTTTATCCAACTGCAGCGGCCGAACTTCAAACTAGGGCCTTACGATGGCAGACACTTGGGGAAACTTATCACGTGCGCGTGCGCTAGTAGATAAAGTCACTTACATACCTATGGAACTTATTCGATCTGTCTTTTCTCTCGTTGAGAACTTTTAATTTTAACTTGATTTAAAAATTTTCTAGTCAAAGATTTGAAATTGTCGAGGGTGGATATCCCGACCACGGTATTTATAGAGTATGGGGATCATTAGAACCAAGGTATATACGATACAACAGACAAATTTATACCGGTTTGAGCCTTCAAAATGAGTAATAAACCTAGTCTAGTTTATATGAATTATAGACGAAAATAGCACAAAAGAGTACAATAGGTACAATAGGGAATAAGAAGATTGGACTCACTTGACTAGACGCTGTGGAGAAAAAGGTCCGACGAGATCTATCTTTGGCTCCCTCCGGATTGCCGACGTGCAACTCGATGCCCCTCCCTCCTTGAACTGAGGGTGGGGGACTTATATTTATAGCGTAGATCATCTTCTTCTGCAAGTAGATCTCAAAGAGATAAGACCGGATACAAGCCCCAGGTTACTTTATCTTTTCTGAACAGGACTTTAACACCTTATATTCCAAGAAGATAATTTCCTTCTTTATTTGTCGTATTTCCTTAATTAAAGTATATCTACTCGTATAGTATATGGTATTGACGTATTCCATAAATCCATGTATAGGAACTATGCCTTATCTTTAACACTGATAAAAACTTTCAACTCAGATTTAAAAACTTTTAAATCAAGATTTAAAGTTTTCAACTCAAATTTGTAAACTTTCAACTTAACATTGGAACTTTTAATTTAGACTTGAAAACTATAAAGTCAAGATTTGAAAACTTTCAACCCAAATTTGGAAGCTTTAATCTCAAAATTTAAAACATTCGACTCAAAATTCAAAAACTTTCAACTCAAAATTCAAAACTTTCAACTAAAATTTAAAGAAACTTTCATCTCAAAAATCAAGTTGAAAGTTTTCAATAGAATATTTTAAAATTTGAAATGAAAAATTCAGATTGTAAATTACAAAAAATCACAAAAAAAATCAAGTGCGTGTGGGCTCGTGAAAAAAAAGTCGCATGTGGGCGCAGACACTAACAATGGAGCTGGCGCGTCGGGCTGAATAGGATTCTCGCAGATACTTGTGGGTGCAACAATGGAGTGTCCATCACTTGTAGTCACTCATGTCCACTAGAAACAGTGGAATAGCCTGCATGCATATTATGCTTACCCAAGCTGTATGAACCTTTTGGCTCTACCACTATTCAAGGTGATTTACACCTAACAGTTGTTTCAGTCAACAATACAAAGAGAGGGATTAGCTCTTGATATAGAATCTTTAGGTCCTCTTTAAAACACAAAATTGAGAAAACAGACAATATGATTATATGAAAAACACATAATTTTAATAGAATACAGTGTAAAACAAATTATTATAAAACATACAAAAATACAAAAAATGGTCGTTTTAATTGGACCGCAAGAAAAACACAGGGATTTAAGGAGAGATGAAGACTCAAAAGAAACTTTCCATGAGGTTGGGCCTCATGTTAAATTTCTTCTGAAACTTGCATGGAATAAGACATTTCATAGGATTCAATAGTATCCAATCATTTGTTTCAAATGACTATATAGAAAAAAGTTTATAGGATTAGAATCCTATAAAATTCCTATGTTGTTTCCTTAAAACCAAAGGAGCCTTAAAGGTAACTACAGAAACAATCCTTGTTAGTTTAGATTATGATAAAATCCATATGATAGAGTCTGATTTGAGCATAAAACTTTTTATGCCCAAAAAGAAGTTGTACTTAACGATATATTTAAAAAGGAAATAGTAATTAAATAAAAAATGCTTATCTACAAATCACATTAAAATAACACCACCGGAAGCGTGTGCGTGTCCAAGACTTTGTAAGAATTATAAATGTCTGTACATATGCCTGAACATACATACGAGAGATTGACAATACATAACGACACTTCTTGAATTATGACTTCATAAACAGGGCAACAATGAGCTGCTATGTTGAAAGAAGCATGTGGGATTTTCTCAAAAAAAAAAAAAAAAAGAAGCATGTGGGATACTAAGGAAAGACTTAGCATCCATTATTGATAAAGAATAAATGGTAAGAAAACCTTGCATCCAGGAGGAATTATTTGAACTCAAGCTGACGGCATACTCCTACATGTTTTTCTCACAATGAGCTGCTATGACAATGTATGCTTTGGCGAAAGTTGGCATCACAGCAAATGCATCAAATTCTGGAGGCATCAAATCAGAGTTTGATGAGAAGATCATGCACAGTCTGAGCAAGCTCAGCTTCACCCCTGATGCCATCAACCCACCTTGCGCTGATCCGCACATTCTCCAGGCTCTGCTTTAGTGCCCTCTTAAACCCGGGCTTAGTGCGGGTTGCGAAGAACTGGGAGATCTCTGCTTCCTTCTCTTTAGAGGTGAACTGCCAAGAAACAAGGATCAGCAATGGCCCGATCAGAATAACATATACGGAATTGGGGAATAGAAAAGTGCAGATGTATGATACCAATGTGACAATAGATTTGACATAATCCGATAAGATTGCGCTTGCTGCAAATGTCTTCGTGATACGATCCCAGTTTTCCTGCATTCACATAATAGGGCATGTAAGCAAAATGTTTTGAATATCCCACTGTTGGCTTATAGTATAATAGCTCTTTGTAAGGAAATAGAAAGAACACGAGGTTAACAAAACGTGAAATTTAATTCCTGAACAAGGGCATCCCACTCGATTTTTCATTCAAAGGTTTTTCTTTAAGAGGCAACTTGCGTATAGTTTCATAGTAACTAAAACTGACTTTTAAAAAGTCATGATTTATTTTTCAAAAGTATTTCATACATACGGTAAGCGATCATCTATTATCATATTCCCTCTGGTCAAAGTACTTGAAGTTTGAGTTTTTCACGGTATTTGAGTTACGACTTTGGCCACAATTTTCTGTAACAGAACAAGTTCTTAAAATCCAATAGGTTTACGAGATTATGAAATACTTCTGAAGACATCGATATTTTGACATAAATATTAACCAGATCTTGTCCAAAATATCAAGTAATTATGATCAGAGGAGGGCACACACAATTTCACTTAGCTTGTATAACAAGAGAGCAAACAGAGATTCAATATAATGAAGCACTTCAGCAGATAGTAGATATTCCCTACTAGTGTGGTTGGGGGGTAAATTGATGAGAACAAAAATTAAGTGCTTCAGCGGATAGTAGGGAAGTATTTTTTTTTTCCTTTACAAATATAATCACCACCTTAGCGTACGTATCTATGGAGTATTATTTCAGCATTGAAGTGCGCAATGAATTTAGCTATTTACTATAATTTGGAATGTAGAAGCATACATAATATTTGATGATTTATAGAAGAATAAACATGCAAAATTCTTAAGTGAATCACGTCACAATTTTTATGTGGCGATAACACATCTATCCCTACCCCTATACTAAATTGGGCACTGAGCCTCCAAGGGAGCTTCTATGTTAACCAAAAAGACGGTCATTGATTAGGTGGATCCTATTATCATAACCCTACATTATAGGAGAGTTCATGTTAGATAAGAACACTTATAAAATTGTGGACTCTCTAGTTTTTCCAGAATTTAGAATTAATAAATACGAAGCTGTACTTATCTTGGACTCTCGATTTTTATTTATTTCTGAAATTCGAAATTAATAGTTAGAAAGTTGTTTCTAACATGGACTTTTATTTTTATCTGATTTTAATATATATAGTTAAAAATTTAATATTTATAATATCAACAATAATATATAATGCAACACACTGATACCTTCAACCAGGACCATGCAGTTTCACGTGCGTCAATAATAACACTTCGAAGGACAAGATATGCATCTTGATTGCGCACCTGACAAGCAAGATAAGCAAATGAGATATGTATATAACTTACAGGTAGTTAGCATAGAACTACAAATTCGTCCATGACCTTCCAATGGAGTCATGAAAGAAGAAACAATCAATAGCTTATACCTCATCTGTGAAAATAAAATTCAACGATTCAAGAACAATATCCTTATCCTGGCAAGAAGATAGTATGCCTATAAAAAGGGACACAAAACCTTCAGGGAAGAAACCCAAAATATCATTCTTTGTTAACCTAAGAAGATTGAAAAGTACGAACCTAATACATTTAACCTTTCCTCCACTTCAGTTGATTCCCTATATATCTTTAGAAGAGCATCATAGCCAGATCTGTTTGTGCTACTAACATTATGCATCACAGAGAGGTATGCAGCCTGATCAATGCAAAAACTACAGATAGATGAGTCTATTAAAAGGGCAGAAGACCAGGTAAAATAATATGGCTAAAAGGTAGTACCTTTCTAGTATCTGGAGGAAGAAGGGAAGTATTGCGATCATCAAAGAAGATTTGGAAACGCCTAACTCCCTCACTTATAGTCTTATCATGCCCAAGCTGAACTAGGCCAACCAAGAGCACTGGTCTAAGCATTGCATCCAGGTGGCTTTCACTGTTCTTAGGGTCCCACCCTAATTTTCTGCAAATAAACATGGCCATACAAGAAGCATATCTAAACAAACATACCCAAACAAAAGGAATGTATCTTGGGAAATAATATATTGAGAGTTAAAGGGCAGGAAAATACTCAGCAGTAGGGAGAAGAAGCTTGATAAAAAGTTGTTTGATTTCACCAGCCAATTCAGGAGTAGCATCAACTGATATTTTAGCTACACTAGAAGTTACCTGACAAGCCAAAATAAAATATGTAGACAAATAAGCGCCAAAGAATAACCGGACATCGTGGAATAATCAATTGGTCATGAAATACACATACAGAATTTATGTGTGAAAGAACACTGAAATCATCCTCGTCACGGCAAGCATACAGTAAATGTAGTAACGACGACAATGTTTGCTTGCCAGCAATAGAAAGAGCATGTGCATCTTCCACGATGCCTGTAATAATAGTGTTATAATACCAGTTACCAAATCACTGTAAATTGTAATCGAGACTAATTGTGCCATGTTGTGTTTGTGTCTACCGATTTTGTCCATTAGGGAGAGCTTCTTCATCTGCAATGCATTTCGAAGTGCAGTTGTAAGTTCATCATCATATTTGACTCTATAAAATCCTGTTTCATCAATATTCAGCTTAATCCAGAAGTTTCCACTATTCTGTCGGTCTTGGTCATCGTACTGTGAATTGATGCCCTTTATGTCGCTGAATTTATGTTTCAGTAAGAATCTTTTCTGCATATCATGTGAATTGTATCCTAAAGTAATAGGGACAATCCACATGCCAGAATCAGAGGATCCATCTAATAAAAACTGGTCCTGCAACAAAAAAAAAAAGGGTCAGCAATGCAACAAAAAAAAAAAGGGTTAGCAATTCATCATAGCAAAATTTATCATTTTGTTGCTGAATTTTGCATGTATGGATAAGATTATGAGAACTGCTACATTGCGGATCTTGTGCAGCATGCCCTCTTTGAGGACTAGGAAAATTTTCCAACCAGCTTATTATATCTTCTTAACTAGCAGGTAACAAATATTAAACCCAGATAAAGTTGTCAAAAATTTTCAACATGGGGTTTTGTCATAAATAATAAGCAGAGGATTTTAAGTATGGAATTCTGACTACCTAACCACACTAACAAAAATATAAAGGCAGAGCAAACTATATGTGCATAATGAATTTACGTATTGGGTGGTTCGCATGTAAATGAATGTAATCCATTGAATGATCATATTCTTTTCGATAATTCATTACCTGTTCAAGTTCCACGTCATGCCCTTTAAGCTTCACACCAATAACAGGATAACCTTGTTTCTTCGTCCATGTAGTCATCAAATTCTTAACAGGTTCACCAGATACCTCTTCAAGAACAGCCCACAGGTCCTCGGTTTTAGCATTCGAGTAGGCATATTTTTTTATATATGAAGCTAATGCTTTCTGAAAGAGCAACAGTTCCACAGTACAAGATGACGGAGCCATACATTAGTTGAAGAAAAGTAGAGTAGTGGACAAAAGAGGCAAGAGTTGGCCTTAAATAAGTATGTAACTAGCTAATTGAACCTTTAATTATTGAGTGTGCGATTTGCTAGGTTTACAATGTGGTAAAAATTTCTCCCTCCATTCTCTCTCACTTGTACGTGGTGGTTTATGTTGTGATGTTTGATCATGACTACTAAAAAAGATCATTATGCTGAAAATTGGATACAAATTGAGGTGTTTTACAATGCTCTCTACTAGTAATAGAACTAATCTGGACCGTTTTTTTTTTTCTAATTCAATGGATCATATCCATTTATACTACCACATCAACTAATGGTAGTAGAATATTTTTTTCTACTGGTAGTAGAACTCATAAATGTCAACAGTTAAGATTACTTCTAAGATGATAACACTTGTAGTAGACTACAACCATTAGAGAACATTGTAAAAGTACTCTACCAATTAATAGGGCCCAAGGATATTGACACCTTACACTCAAAGGGATAATAATGTATTTGCTCATAGAAGTTGAGTGTGTCCTTTATTTACCCTCATGAAACTACCTCTCTTATTGTTATCATTCCCAACTTTTCCCCCTTCTTTGCTTCTCCCAATGCACTTCTACTCAGTTTTTCAGGAAATTCCCATCTTATCTCCACATAGGGCAGTCATGGGCCCAGGATCATGGTAACAGCGCATACCAAGGAGATAAGGGACATGACAACGTGTAGGGTAGTTTTAGTCAAGGATGAGATGGGGATGTACGGGTAAAGGAGCTGGTTGATTGCGCTAGTGAAGCCATGGGAGATTGCGATAGAGTGGAAGAGTAGCAAGTCAAGAGACACAACTGTTTGTTCATCAAATAACTAAATAGGGGAATAAAATGAAGTGTCATTTCTCCCTCCAACAGCAAGGAAGGAAGGAAATGGTTCGAGGTAATTTCACACACTTCTAACTTCGAATAAGCCGTAAAGTTATGCAAATGATACCCAGAGTGAATAAAAGAATGACAAGTATAAAACCTGAAAACGCTCTGCACCAAGGTAACTTTGCAGCATACGAATAACAGAAGCACCCTTGTCATAGCTTATGGAATCAAAAATCGAGTCTATCTCACTGGCATGGTGTATTTCGACCTGTAGAAAACAGTAACACATAGTGAGGCAAATCGCTAACCAGCATTTAGACAAGTGAAAATGTTTGATGCCACCAGCTGATGCTTTGTAATTGTGCTGGTGTGGTGCATCGTGTGAATCTGACATCCAAATTAACATTTGAGACTAAAAAGATTAAATCATCAATTTAAATATCGCGTATTCATTGTCCAGATTCAGTGAGGAATCAACCAACGGATGTGATAAGAATGTAACCAAAATTATGCATCACCGTTACTTACAGTCGTCAAATTTGCAGTTCAAAATACGCTCTCTGTTTTATACAGGATAAAGTGCGTAGTATTTATGGTTTTAGAAAAAAAAAATGGTGAACACCGTATGAAATGCATCAATTTTTTGAACGACTGCACTAGACCATGGCATGTATCAAACAGTTATTACCTCAATAGGATGAGACTCAGCTAGAGAGTCCAATTTTAGAGCAGAGGTGGTACTGTCAAGAAATTGGGTCCAGATATTCCACTCAGGGAAAAAGGAATCTACTGCCAAATAGCTCATCTGTTCAAACAAAAGGTCCAAGCACTCAGTTGGTAGTATTTTGATATCAAATTTCTAAAAATCAGTGTTGTATAATTGATTACCCATGTAGCAAAACCCTCGTTTAGCCACAAGTGAGTCCACCATTCCATGGTTACAAGATTGCCGAACCATTGATGAGCCAATTCATGCGCGACAGTAATTGCTACCTAAACAGAACAGATGTGGACAGAGATTTACATATAAACTACTTGATCACCCAAGGAAAATATCTCAATATGAAATCATTCTTAAAAACTGTAATGTAAATTTCTTTATAGAATTGGTGGATCATAGTGACAATATATTCTCAGTGTTATGATATATACATTATGTTTGAGAACTGTTTAAGAACTGAACTATAAGTAATGCATCACTGTTTAAGAACTGAACTGTAAATAATGAAAAAAAAAAACATGTAGCTGAATATTCTCAGTGTTATGATATATACATTCTGTTTGGTGGATGCTGATGAAGACTGCTCATCAAAAAGCAAATATATTTCCCGGTAAGTGACCAATCCATAGTTCTCCATGGCTCCATTTGTAAAATCGGGGATAGCAACCATATCCAACTTAGGTAGTGGATAAGGGGTATCAAAGAATCTACAGCATTCAAGGAATGAAATTTTGGTCAATGACTCTTTCAAGCAACAACCTTGGGTAAATAGGATATATATTAACATGAATCATTTTTTATTTCTTTAGAAACCAATTTAGAAGAAATGATAGGTCGCGCGCATACTCTTTATAGAGATTCAATGACTTCACTCCAACATCTAATGCAAACTTCCCTTGATTACTCTTACCAACTTGAGTGTACACACGAACTTTGTTGCCTGAATACAATTAAAAACAATAAAAAAAACAATGGAAAGTAAAAGGAAAAGAATGGCACCTACAGAAATACTTCAATGTGAGAAACTATGAAGTATGCTGGATTACTGGTACGTACCTTCCGATGTTACACCTTCTATATAATCAAACAAACCAACAACTATTGCCACCAAATAAGTTGACATAACGGGTGATTCCTCATACTCGACAGTCTTGATAGGACCAGCAATTTTCTCATTAACTATAGGCATGTTCGACAAAGCTACCAGCTCAGATGGAACTTCAAGTGTTAACTTGAACTTCGCCTGAAATTTTAAATATGAAGAGGGGAAACATTAGAGAGATAGATCCGGCGATGTTCTAACACATAGTGCATCAAACCTCTGGATGAGAAAATTCTGATTGGTGAACAGGTTTTGCTTCCGTAATAATTAATTAACCTTGAAAGAAGGCTCATCCCAGCAAGGGAAGCACCGTCGAGCATCCACGGACTCAAACTGTGTCACTGCCATGTTTTTTGTCTCCCCCTTGTATTCATATTTACTGCAATAAAATGGCAGTTTCTCATATGAAAAGGTCACATGAGTCGTACCCAGAAATCATCAAAATACTCTCTCCGTTTCCATTTAAGTGTCACTGTTGACCGCTGCTGTTTCAACTTTGACCATAATAATTTAATTTTTAAATTTCAATGTTTTGATGAAAAAAGGGTATGAACTTATTTAGCATGCATCGAGCTTTCATAATATAGTATATTTCGAAAATATTTATAAATTTGTTGCTAAAATGTGAGCGGTCAAACTTTGGATGCGAATAATATCCAGCGACAACTATTCATTGCTGGAGAGGGTAAATCCTAGTCCACAGGTTCATAAGAACTTCCCAACCACATCAATCAACTGATGATCAGTTCAAATTTGTAACGATGATCATGAGTTCTCGAGGGGATGAACATAACTTTTTTCTCTCAAATTCAATGCAAGTGGTTGTGAAAATTTGCAAAACAAATTAGCAAATATAGAGTAACATCTAATACTCCGCCAAAAATCATATTCAAATTCGATCTACACGTTGAGAAACGAAAAAAACAAGTCAGATACGAATAGTAGCAATTTATACTCAAAAAAGGCAACCACCTTACCAAGTATAGTATTTTTTTTATTTACTACCTACTTCATCATGTTTTGTACCAACCATGTATTTTAATGTTATAAGATAATCCCTCTAAATATATGATTCTATCATAATTCATCTGTACAATATATCATCTATAGGTACAAAATTGTCCCAAAAACCTCACTATTGGTTTGTTTTGATTCGTGGCAAAGCACAGTTATTTGGCTAGTACTATGTGAACTGAGTTTTGACTTGATTAGTTCATATATAAGGTATGAACATTGTCAAAACAAATTTAGAATTTATAACAACTATTTGGATGAAGTTTGAACAAACGAGGGCACATCTCCTTGAGGGGTTTAGACCAATTTATCTTTGAAAATATAGAATTCCCAAGAGATTAAAGCGCAAATTTAGCCTCTGCGAGGCTACGATCACCACGAATTTTTTTTCAAATGCAAAGTTTACCTTCTGTAGAATCCCCTCATCTGATCGTTGAGCGTGCCGTTGAACCTCATGGCGAGCACGCCCTCGCCGAGCGGCAGCTCCCCGGCGAACTCCAGCACCAGGATCTCGTCCTCCTCGAACACCGACACCTCCGCCGGCGCCAAGCCCTGCAACCAACCACGGCGAGATCGATCGATCGACGGCGAGCGAGGAGGAGGAGGAGAAGGTCAGGTCGGTCTACTTACCTGGAAGCGGATGGAGGCGCGGTCGACGGCGAGGTCGGCGGCGTTGAGGACGAGGAAGCGGGTGGGCGCGGAGACGTCGACGGCCACGGACGCCTCGCCGGAGAACATGCAGGCGGCGAGGTCCGGCCGGAGCCGGAGCTCGTACCGCCGCGGCGCCGCGAACCGCGGCAGCCGCGCCTGCCCGCGGAACTCCGCCGCCGCCGCCGCCATCACCGCCTCCGCCTCCGCCGCTTTGAGATTCGCGCGCGCGTGATCGAAAAGGTTTGAACAAATTATTTAGCCGCGAAAAGAACCCGAGCAAATTAAAATCGAAGCCGCGAGGGGTGGGTTTATTTATAGCCGTGTTTAGTTACTTTTCAAAAATAAAAATTAAATATGCGGACACACATTTTAAGTATTAAATGTAGACTAATAATAAAATAAACTGCAAGATGAATCTATTAAGCCTTATTAATCTGTCATTAGCAAATGTTTACTGTAGCACCACATTGTCAAATCATGACGTAATTAGGCTCAAAAGATTCGTCTCGCAATTTACATGCAAACTGAGTAATTAATTTTTTTTCGTCCACAGTTAATGCTTCATATATATGTCCTAATATTTGATGTGGTGAAATTTTTGGAAGTTTGAAGGGAACTAAACTCAGCCATATATATATGGATCGGTATGAACTTGCGAAGAAACTCAGCCATATATATATGGATCGGTATGAATTTGCGAAGGCCCAAGTAGCTAATGGCTGACGTCGCAAGAACCAAAAAAAAATGACGGTGATTGCCGGCGGCGAGTCGAATAGTGGTAAGAAGAAATAATAATTTTTTGACCGGCATTAGCCGCCGGCCGGCCGAATTTGTTCAGGGGAGGTTTGATCCGACGAGTCCATGATGATATCCTAAACAAGCAGTAATCGGAAGGTTCGATCATATATCCGGATGATCATAATCATTGAGCGTCCCTCAGACATGAGTGAGTTTTTTTTTAAAGGAATGATACACACACATACTTAGGACCTCCCTTTTTAAAATGTATGACATCGTTGACTTTTCGTATCATTCGTGTTATTCAAAAATTTATTATAAATATGTACAAGTATAAGTTAAGATTATATTTTATTTTATGATAAAACAAGTCACAACAAAATAAATAATATTTATATAATTCTTTTAGTAAGATGAACAATCATATGTTATAAAAAATCAATGATATAATATATTTTTAAAATGGAGCGAGTATTTATGTAAGATTTCTAATGATACGGACACGGTGACGGAGCCAAGAAATTAGTAGAGCCCAATTTGTGTACGTGACGATGCATCAGCCCTTGTCGCTCTCGGGTTTGTTACAGATAAGTTTTATATGGATAACAAAGAATAGAAATTGAGGAGTAGGTGCCCTTTTAATAATGACTAATGAGCAAGGAATATTCATCTTTCTGCTCGGTTTCATTATTTAAACAGGAGGTTTTCAGTTCCATTTTGGAGATTGAGGGTTTAAGAATTAAGACTGCTTGTAATGGTTTCTTGTTTTCTGTTTATAGCATGATAAAGTAACAAACAAGATACTCCATCCGTTTCACATTCATATTAATGTTAATGAATATAGAGGGAGTACGTTTTTACTGTGCTTGGTTATTTTAAGAATGAAATGAAAAAAAAACAGGGGAAAGGGGAGAGCTCTCTTAAATTATCACGATTTTTTTTCCTGGAGGTACTAACCGCTTTGTGATCAGTCCGCTAGTTCATACAAATCCGACTTAGGCCGTGTTTGGTACGCAAAACGAAGTTCGTTTTATTGCATGATTAATTAAGTATTAACTATTTTTTTTAAAAAAATAGATTAATATGGTTTTTTAAACAACTTTCATATAGAAAGTTTTTTTCAGAAAATGGAGGAGAAGAACACAGCCTAAGTTATCATGGCCAAGGAGAACAATCGCCCGACAAATAGTTGAGCTCGGTCTGATACAGAATGCTGAAAGGTAAAATCTTATTCACTCGGACACTTCAAAGCTACAGTAGAATTGTGCGACAACTCTTGAATCATATGCATGGCTCCTGGGCACAAGCTGTACACAACCTATGAAGAGAAACGGTAAGCACTATATATCCCTTTGCCTCGTATGCAGCCTATGCTTCATGACTTATAAACAGAGAGCAACAATGTGCTGGGATGCTGCTGCTACGACAAATGCTTCGCCTAAAGTTGGCACTTCATAGCAGGGAATGCAGCTCCCGGGGGGGAGGGATCACACCGGATACAGATCAGGGTTTGTGAAGAAGCTCATGGACAGTCTGAGCAAGCTTAGCTTCACCCCTGATGCCTTCGATCCACCTGGCGTTGATCAGCACCCTCTCGAGGCTCTGCTTCAGTGTCCTCTCGTACCCGGGCTTAGTGCGGGTCGCGAAGAACTGGGAGATCTCTGCTTCCTTCTCTTTCGAGGTGAACTACCGGCAAACAAAGAAGCAGCGTGTTTCAGCAAATGGCATGATGAGAGATAACTCGTGCGGAATTGAACAGAGAATGCAGATGAGTAATACCAGTGTAACAATAGATCTTATGAAATCCGATATGAGGGAACTTCCTGAAAATGCCTCCGAGATACGATCCCAGTTTTCCTGCATCCGAACGAAACAACATATGTAAGCTCAACATTTTCTATTACTTCATTGCATGTTTAATACTCTCTCCGTCCCCAAATATAAGGGAGTCTAGGTTGTTTCGGAGAAATTAAGGATAGAGGAAAAATACTATGAGCCCATCATTAAATAATGAGGGGTGTGTAGGGAGTGGGAGGGTGGTTGGGGCAATATGGGGAGAAATTTGAATCACGGGTGGTTGGAGGGATTAGCAGGACTCTATGACACCTTGTTTGCAAGGACAAATTTTGAATGTGTGAATCTCTTATATTTGGGGACGAAGGGGGTATTTTGTAAGGAAATGGATAGAAGCAAGATAAACAAGAGTGGAAGTTACTAATTCTCAAACGAGGGTAACCCATTTGATTTATCATTCAAAGTGTTCTTTGGAGAGGCTACTTGCATAGGTTCATAGCAATAAAGACTGATTTTCAAAAGTCATGGAAATTTTCGAGAATAATTAGTAATATAGCATATGCGGTAATCTACCATCCTACAAAATTTCTTTGTAAAACATGACTTGTACAAGGAGGCAAAAAAAGACAATATCATCACGGAGTGAAGTGACTTTAAAAGAAAGATTCAATGGGTAAGGTAACATGAAAATAATATAGTGTAAAATAGTCCAGCAAAGTAGCTAAGGAAACTATAATTGTCCTTTTCTCTTACAAATATAACCCCCATTTGACGTATCTACACAATTCGATTACTTGAAGGAAATGCTACTTGAAGAAAGCACGAAATTTAGCTATTTACTTATAATTTTGAATGTAGAAAATTTGCATAATTTTGATGCTTTCTAGGGCAGAAAAAACATCCAATAAGTGGATATTTCATTATATTTAAAGATCCTAGGAGAATCACATGCTTCAAAGGTCCAGATATCACAAATTTTATGTTGCGGTAACGCATAGAGGTAACTGGACTTTTTGTACCTTCAACCAGGACCATGCAGTTTCACGTGCCTCTATTATGACACCTCCAAGCACACGATATGCATCTTGATTGCGAACCTATAAGCAAGAGAAACAAATGAGACCTGTATATAACTTACAGGTAGCTAATGTAAAAGTATAAGTTCAATCAGGTCCTTCCAATGGAGTCATGGAAGAAAAAAACCATTTAGCAATTTACCTCATCTGTGAAAATTAAATTCAATGATTCAAGAACAATATCCTTATCCTGGCAAGAAGAAAGTGTGCCTACAGATAAGGAGACAGAGCCCTCAGGAAGTCTGGATAACCCAAAATATCAGCAAGCATTGTTAACACAAGATGGCTGAGAAGATATCAACCTAAGACACGTAACTTTTCCTCCCCTTCAGCTGATTTCCTGTAGACCTTTAGAAGAGCATCATAACCAGATCTGTTTGTGCTACTAACATTATGCATCACAGAGAGGTATGCAGCCTGAAAAAAAAAATGCAAAATATACAGAGATGAATTCGTCTTCAAATAGAAGATATACATATATCAATTCATTTTTGTAAAAAAAGATACAGATGAGTCAAAAAAGAAAGAGGACCATGTAAAGTAGGGGTAAAAGAAGGACCTTTCTAGTATCTGGAGTAAGAAGGGAAGTGTTGCGATCATCAAAGAAGATTTGGAAACGCCTGAATCCCTCATTTATAGTCTTATCATGCCCAAGCTGAACAAGGGCAACCAAAAGCATTGGTCTGAGCATTGCATCCAGGTGGCTTTCACCATCTTTAGGGTCCCAACCTAATTTTCTGCAAATAAAACTTATGTCATCGTGTATGCATGGCCACAAAGGAAGGCATGTTTAACAAACATACACATAGTATGAACATACAATGGGAAATAATATATTGAGAACTAAAAAGCAGCAAACATGGTAAACATACTTAGCAGGCGGGAGAAGAAGCTTGATAAAAAGTTGCTTGATGTCACCAGCCAGGTCAGGAGTAGCATCAATTGATATTTTCGCAACACTTGAAGTTACCTGACAAGCCAAAGTAAAAGATATATACAAATCATTGCCAACGAATAACTGAATATCCTGGAATTTAATTCAACATAAAATACACATACAGAATTTATGTGTGAAAGAACACTGTAATCAGCCTCGTCACGGAACGCATACAGCAAGTGGAGCAACGATGACAATGTTTGCTTGCAGGCAATAGAAAGGGCATGTGCATCGTCCACAATGCCTGTAATATAGTGTTATAACACCTTTAATCGCTGCAATAGCGCCCAGGAAAAAAAACATTGCAATAGAAATTTAATAGTGCCACAGGTTGTGTTTACCAATTTCGTCCATTAGAGAGAGCTTCTTGGTCTGCAATGCATTTCGAAGTGCAGCTGTAAGCTCATCATCATATTTAACCCTATAAAATCCTGTTTCATCAATGTTCAACTTAATCCAAAAGTTTCCACCCTTCTGTCGGCTATCACATTGCGAAACAATGGCCTTTATGTTATCATGTTTATGTTTCAACAATAATCTTTTCTGTTTATCATGTGAACAGCATCCTAAAGTAATAGGGACAATCCAGATGCCAGCACCAGAGGTTCCATTTAACAAAAATTGGTCCTGTGACAAAAAAGAGAGAGAGAGAGAGAGAGCGTCAGAAATGCGTCAAAACAGAATTTCACCCGTGTGCCGTTGAAATTTTGATATTATGGGAACTACTTGTGGAACTTGTCTTCCACTGAAAGGGCAACGTAAATTCTAGTCAGCCAATTACATCTTCATAAATAGCAGGCACAAAAATTAAACTAAGATGAAGTTCTGTCATAATTTTTTTATGTAATATTTGTCATAAACATTTCATACAGGATTTTAATTTAGGAATTGTACCTCACTAATCATACCTCAGCAAAATAGAAAGGAAAAGCAAACCATATGCATAATGAATTTACATATAGGTGGTTCAGAAGTAGATGAATAAGCAGTACATTGGAATGACGCTACTCTTTTCGATAATTTATTACCTGTTCAAGTTCCAAGTCGTGCCCTTTAAGCTTCACGCTGATAACAGGATAACCTTGTTGCTTCGTCCATGTAGTCATCAAATCCTTGACAGGTTCACCAGATACCTCTTCAAGAACAGCCCACAAGTCCTCGGTTTTAGCATTTGAGTAGGCATACTTTTTTATATATGAAGCTAATGCTTTCTGAAAGAGTAACAGTTCCACAAGTTTAGTACAAGAGGATGCATTAGGAGAATTTGTGGAGTCACACAGCAATAATGAAGAAACAAGATAAAGAAGTAAGCAAGAATTGACCTTCGATAAATATGTAATTAACAAAAATGGAGCTTTATCATATTAGTGGGTTTACAATTTGTTCATATTTATGATATGATCAACAAAAAAAGGGCAAAGATAGCTCCAACTCCTGTAACTTGTACATGGTGTTACAGGTTGTAAATTGTTACCCACCCTAGAGAAGTACACAAGATGGCCATCAAACCCTTATTGAAGTTGTGCCTCTCTCTACAGGATTAATATTTTCATCTGTTGAATCTTGCTTCTTTAATTCATTTGAGTATATGTCCAAAAGTACCATGCAAGTACGTGCAATGAAGTATTAATGGTTGACTCGTCATCGATAACAGGGTACTCGTTAAACAAAAGCAAGATGATTAGGGGGGAAATGGTAATATTTGCCCTAAAAAATATAGGAAGCTTTTAAAAAAAAGAATTTCACTTACAAAATCACTAACAAAAGAACATTAACACCAATTGTATCACCTAAGGATCATTCACGCATCTAAAATATTGGAAACTTGGAATATCCAAAGGTCCACCTGACGTTTTTCAACTAAATGAATAGTGGACAGACTAAAGGGTCAATGCTTCCTCCGAGAGCAAAGAAAGAAAATGGTTTGGGGTAATTTTCATACGCTTCTAAGCAATACAGTTGAGCAAAAGGTGCTCACTACAGATAAGAATAACACGATTCTGAAGAATTTCAAGGAGAGCCAGTATGAAACCTGAAAATGCTCTGCACCTAGGTAACTTTGTAGCATACGAATAACAGAAGCACCCTTGTCATAGCTAATGGCATCGAAAATCTCATCTACCTCACTGGCATGGTGTATTTCAACCTGAGTAAACAGCAACAAATATTGAAACAAATCACTAGTCAGCATTGAAACAAAATGTTAAAGTGCCACCAGCTGAAGTGTAATTGTATTGGTGCACTTATTAATTTGACCTCAAAATTAACATTTCCATCTTATTACCACATAGAAAAGTCAAGATTCAACAGTGAATTAGCTAGTGGATATTTAAGAATGTAACCAGCATATTATGCATCGGCGTCACTTATCATGGTCAAAATTTGCACACCAATATATTCTCTACTTTCTACAGCGATATAATGCATAGCATTTACGGTTTTAGACAAATTTGGTGTACACCATAAGAAATGCATCAATGTTTTGAACCATTGAACCAGAGTACCAGACCATGGCATGTATCAAACAGCTATTACCTCAATAGGATGGGACTCAGCTTGTGAATCCAATTTGAGAGCAGAGGTTGTACTATCAAGAAACTGTGTCCAGATATTCCATTGAGGGAAAAAAGAATCTACTGACAAATGGCTCATCTGTCGAAATAAAAGGTCCAACCATTCAGTATACAGTAGTATCCTGATATTAAATTTCTAAAATTCAGTGTTGTATAATTGATTACCCATGTAGCAAAACCCTCGTTTAGCCACAAGTGAGTCCACCATTCCATGGTTACAAGATTACCAAACCATTGATGAGCCAGTTCATGTGCCACGGTAATTGCAACCTAAAAAGAACAGTTGCTTACACTGAAGGAATTTGGACGTCCCAAAGAAAATGTCTAATAATTAATAATGCATCACTATTTACAAAGTGAACCATAAATGATGAAATATGTAACTAAAAAGAATCTGAGTTATGATATATACGTTCTGTTTGAAAGATGCTGATGAAGACTGCTCATCAAAAAGCAAAGAAACTTCCCGGTAAGTGACCAATCCATAGTTCTCCATGGCCCCAGCAGCGAAATCAGGAATAGCAACCATGTCCAACTTAGGGAGTGGATATGGAGTATCAAAGTAGCTAGAGCACAGAAGGAATGAACTATTGGTTAATGATTTAATTCAAGCAACAACCTTGGTCACATAGAATATGCATTAGCTGAATTATTATAGTTGTTTAGAAACTAATTAGAAAGCAATACAGGTACAGGTTGTGATCATACTCTTTGTAGAAATTCAATGACTTCACTCCAATATCTAGTGCAAACTTCCCTTGACTACTCTTACCAACTTGAGTGTACACACGGACTTTGTTGCCTGAACACAATTAAACACACTAATGAAATGGAATGTAAAAGGGAAAAAATGGCTCCTAAAGCACCTTCAATGTGAGAAACTATGAACCATCAACAATGTTGAATTACTGGGACGAGAATAAAGATGGTTACCTTCCGATGTTACACCTTCTACATAATCAAACAAACCAACAACTATGGCCACCAAATAAGTTGACATAAGCGGCGATTCTTCGTAGTGGATGGTCTTGATAGGACCAGCAATTGTCTCACAAGTTACTGGCATGTTGGACAATGCTACTAGCTCAGATGGAACTTCAAGTGTTAACTTGAACTTTGCCTGAAAATATTAAATATGAAGAGGGGAAACAACAGAAAAATAGATATGATATGTCAACACATATTGCATCAAACATCTGGACAAGAAAATTATGATTATTGAACAAGTCGTGCTATCATAAGAATTAACCTTGAATGCAGGCTCATCCCAGCAGGGGAAGCACCGTCGAGCATCCACAGCCTCAAACTGTGTCACCGCCATGTTTTTTGTCTCCCCTTTATACTCATATTTACTGCAACGAATGGCATTTTCTCATATGAAAATGTAGATGATACACACAACTTGTCGAAATAGACCCAAAGCACAGATTCATAACTACTTTCCAACCACATGCTTGCATAAAAAGCCCTCAGCATCTATAGAAAAGTATTCTTGCAACTGATTTGTGAATCAAAATCAATATAAGTGCAAAGTAGGCAGACCATCAGACTATATATTTATCAGTTATCTCCTTTGCCTACAACTCCACGATTTTGCACTGACGATTCCGAGCATTTCAACAGAGGTTCACGGAATAAAGCAGAAATTTCAACAAACGAAAGTGCCAGCTTTCAGGCTGTGAACTTGCCACTGCCATTGGTGATTTAAATGCATTAAAAATTACCTTCGGTAAAATCCCCTCATCTGATCGTTGAGCGTGCCGTTGAAGTCCATGGCGAGCACGCCCTCGCCGAGCGGCAGCTCCCCGTCGAACTCCAGCACCAGGATCTCGTCGTCCTCGAACAGCGACACCTCCGTCGGCGCCAACCCCTGCAACCAACCACAACCACGGCGAGTGAGACTGCGGCGCGGCGAGGAGGAGGAGGAGGAGGTGCAGAGAGGTCTATATATCTACTACCTGGAAGCGGATGGAGGCGCGGTCGACGGCGAGGTCGGCGGCGTTGAGGACGAGGAAGCGGGTGGGCGCGGAGACGTCGACGACCACGGACACGTCGCCGGTGAAGACGCATACGTCGAGGTCGGGCCGGAGGCGGAGCTCGTACCGCCGCGGCGCCGCGAACCGCGGCAGCCTCGCCTGCCCGCGGAACTGGTCGGCCGAACCCGCCGGAGCCGGAGCCGGCGCCATCGCCGCCGGTGAAGGGGAGGGGGCCGGGGCCGCTTTGAGATTCGTGCACTGCGCGCGGGATTAAGAGAAAAGATTCGGGTTTAGTTAAGGCCGAGAGAGAGAGAAGAAGGGAAGACGCGGCGAGCAAAGGCGAAGCGTGCGGGGTTTGGTTTTATAATCTATCGGAAGTAGGAGTATTAACGTCTAGCCAACGACTGACAGTGACAGTCAAATTATCATCACAGCAAAAAAAAAAAAAAAGTCAGTTTCATCCGAATCTACTCCACATGTTTCATACTCCTACTTATATAGCGGAAGTTTTCTTTTTACACACACGCACACACCACTACACACGTAACACCCCACTAATATGTCCCCTAACATATGCTCTAAGAGACGAAAACTAGCGACACATCACTGATCTCACTAAAATCATGTTCGAAAGTTCATTTGCATATACGTAATATTCGTGGGCACCAGAATTTAAATTATGGTGGGTAAAATTATACACCCACGACTCTACCACGCATCACTGGTGCTTCTCCTAGCAAAAGTTTTTATAATGAATGAAGCATTTCTGAACATACCATTACACACGCACACTAATACGTTTCTAACCCACATTAAAGGAAATGGAGACCGTTCTAATTGAATAATGATGCTATGGAAATGACTAGGACGGTATTTTAGTCAGAACTAAACCGTTCTATTTATAGAATCATGAAGTTAGTTTAAGTCCAGATTAAACGTCTTTCAGAGTTCATTGCTCGACGAATATGGTAGCACATAGGCTCGTAAAAGAAGTTGTTTCTCTAGCTGTTTTACAGGGTATTTGTTCCTAAGGGTTTTATTCTATCTTCTCTAGAGTACGATTGTGCAAATGTGACTTAAATAGAGTTACTACTTACTCCCTCCGTCAAAAAATAAATAAATCTAGGACTGGATGTGACATATCCTAGTACAACGAATCTGGACAAATGTATGTCCAGATTCATTGTATTAGGATGTGTCATATCTAGTACTAAGTTGGTTTTTTAGGGACAAATGAAGTACGCAGTTTCTCAAGAAAAAAAGAAGAAAAGAAATACTCCCTCCTTCAAAAAAAATATGAGACATATTTTATTCTTCGATTTCTCCAAAAATATGAGTCTTGTGTGCTAAATTAAATTGTTGATTGAAAACCAAGAAGCCATTTAATACTTATTGGTTACATGTTCATTGGTTTGCTATATGGTGAGTAAGTTAATTGCTTTTTGGTTTTGATGAAAAAGGAATAGGCCTTATATTTTTTGGAAGGAGGGAGTAGAGACCAGCAGCAACTCCCCATACCATCAATAAATCCCACTGAAAACGTCCTTATTATGTACTTAATATACGTGGACAACGAATTTTAAACCCAGATGAGTTACCCTCCTTTATTGTGAACTCATTTAAACCCTTAATATACGTCTATTAATTGTGAACTCATTTTTAGCTCCAAATGTTACACTCGAAGTTCTAAAACATTTCCAAGTTCAAACCATGGTTATGTGAAATTTATAACGTGCAAAGGATCAAACAAAACCTGCAGGATCGATGATTACTGTTCTATACCGTGTTTGTTGCTGGCGTTGTAACTATGGGTCATTATTCTAGATTTCACCAACGATGTTTACTGCTCCCTTGGTTTTAAAATATAGGATGTAGGACTTTGGCCAACAAATAATATTTATATAACACGAAAAATATAATTATAAAAAAGTATTTTTGAATACGAATCGAGTGGTATCATTTTTTTTCAAAAGGATACATTTAATGAAGTAACTGTTGGTCAAGACTTTAAAAAACAAAATACATCCTATAACTTAAAACGAAGCGAGTACAATATTAAATTGTTAACCATACATATCGAATCTTATATAGTTTGGTCACCAATACTTGATGCTCCACGAATTTAAATAAATTTTGATGCATAATACTCCCTCCATCTCATACCTCCATCTCATAATTATTTTGACACAATTAACTTTACCAATAAAGTTTGACCAGTCATCTTATTAAAATAATCGTGTAAATGCTATTTATTTTGTCATCATTTGTTTTGTTATCAATGATATTTTAAGTGTGACTTATATTTTTTTCACATTTGCATATAACTTTTAAATAAAACGAGCGATCAAACTACATCAGTCGTGTCAAATATTTATGATGAGAGGGAGCTAGTGCTTTTCTATTTTGCCGTTGTTTCTTTTTGAAATATTTTGCTGAGATATTTTTATTTGCTGTTCTTAATATAAGCTCGATGTCATCTTTTATGGGCCACGGAACATAATTGTTCCCTCAAAGTGAAGGTGTGTCACACTGTCACTCTACATTAATCACCCAATATTTTCGATTTTCATACTGAAACACAGCACGTGCCTTGAACAGCTTAAACACGGGGCCCAGGGTGATCAGGATATTATAAAATGATATCCAAATTCTGTAGCGCATATTTTGTTTGTTCTTGAGCTGCTCTCATGCGCATGTCTGTGAATGGATCATAAACAAATGAGCATGTGCACTGCGTTGGTTCATTTTTTTTCTATTTTAACACATGGGAGCATATCCAATTATTGTCGCTGATGTTTCAGAGAAATATAATCGAAAAAGGATCACATGATGAAGTAATGATAATTCGATTGAAAGCATAATTTTTATTAATTCAAATCAGCTTCATAATGAATGGTGCCACTTTATGAAAAATGGGAATGGCAACGGCACCGACAAGCGCAATAATGCAAAAGGGCGTTTCAGTTATTATCGTATCCTATTATCATTAATGAGTTTTTTTAAAGATGCCTTGATCGAACAATTATATGCAGCTCCAACATATATGACAAATTCCTATCGATAAGCGTCACGCACTATTCTACTATGGGCGAATAAGCTTGTTAATTAGAGTTGATTCAGGGGATTAATCAGGATGAAGAAGCTTTGTTGTCGGTTGTCACATTACGAATCCACTGCACTTTGAACAGCAGACGAAATTGGAATTAGAGCAGAGTGGGTGCAGTAGACTAACTTAGTGGACTATAAAATATGCTATGTCATTCTAATTTCTATATATGTGGAGAAAGAACTAAAGGAAAATAAAGTGGGCGACTCATCGTCAGTTGATAGCACAATCTATCGCACTCCGTAACAGACGTGCAGTCGGTGCTGATCTTTTTTTATAAAAAGAAAAAAAAACATGTGTTTTGTGCAGCCGTAAGGGCGTTCACAATGCACACATGACATGTGGCAAAGTCTGTCCACCTATACACAATATCCGTGTGGAGGAGAGGAGGTGGGACCCATGTGAAAACTAGGTTCGTGTGGCTTGTTTTGGCTCCGAGAACCTCAACTAAATTTGTCAGAGAAAAAGCATGCCACACACAGAGCAGGAGAGAGAGGGAAGAAGCTCGCCGGAGAAGCCACTTCCACGCCGAAGAAGCTCGCCGGAGAGGGAGAGGAGTAGGAGCGCCGCTGCCGCCGCCGTCGTCCGTGGCTCTGTGCTGGCGCCCCGCCGTCATCCCCAGTGCCGTGGTCGTGAGATCCGCTGCGCCGCTTGACGCCGTTTCCGTCTTCTGCCACGCCACTCAAAGGCGCCGCGGCCACTCGACGCCGCCGCCGTCATCCGCCGTGCCGAGCTCCACCGAAGGCGGCGAGATGCGGGGAGAGAGAGGACCGGACGAGAGGCGACGAGGAGGAGGCGAACGAGAAGGCACCTGGCCGCCCCGCCGCTGCCGCTTCGGAAGAGGAGAGGGGGGTTGGATCTCGCCACCCTGCCGCTCCGCCGAGCCGCCCTCGATCCGCCGCCACCGCTTGGGCCGTCCCGGCGCTCGCGCCTCGCGCCGCCCTCGATCCGCCGCGGGCGACATCGCTGCTCGCGCCAAGGAAGACGCAGACGAGGTGGCGGGGGCACGCAAGAGGAGACGTGACCAAGTCCGCCGCCGCCGTCGGGCGCCGAGCCCGTGGGATGTCGTTTGCCACCGCCCGCCGCCATCGAACACTGAGGCGGGTAGGGGAGGGAGGCAGGCGCCGATGGGGTCGCCCGGAGATGGAGAGGAATCGGTTGGGAGGGGATGGATGGGAAAGGTAAAGAGGAGAGAGAGAGAGAGAGATAGATGAAAGATGAAAAGGTGATGTTGGTGGAGCCATTTCAATTAGCTTGCACTGTGGGTTAAGTTGCTTGGTACAAGTTCCATCCAATGTGACATCCCCAGGCAGAACAAATAATGTGACGCATTGCTCTTGTCCTAACAAGCCCATCCTGCCCTAGTGAATTAGCGATCTTCCCTCCCCGTGCACTCCTTTTAACTTGCTCTTAGGCATTTTCCATCATACTTAAGTTGGTCACGCGTGTATAATAATTCTGTTGACGAGACTATGATTAAATTGTCTGTCCTCTCTTACCGATTTAAGCAACGTATCGATGGGTACGTCGCCTACCGTTTAAAGAATAATTAAACATAATCAGAGGCGGATCTAGAAAGAGCTAACAGGAGGGCTGAACAAACTATACAAAACTATAGTCCACTCTTCTAATAGATATATGTCAAAAAAATTTAGTAGTGAGTGGGGATTCAAGACCCCATAGCTCCATGGCATATCTACCACTGACCATAATAATAATTAGTCGTAAATGCGAGCACCTATGTTAAGTTTAGGACTTGAACCCGGGTGGATTATTTTCACCACAAAAAATTTAACCAGTTGATATACATTCAATTCGTAGCTAGAGGTCTAAATTTAAGCCCCAGTAAACACAACTTAAAAAGGTTGCAATATGCTTGTTCTTTAAGCTGATCCCAAAGAAGCTTCCATGCGGGGAAAGAATCATGCTGCTCTAATCATTTTCCCTATAGCGCATAAACCATACAACAACAAATAAAATAAATAAATAAATAAATAATATGTAAATCTAACATAAAAATAGACCACGATGAAAGGACTTCAAAATTTGGTTGTGGCTGATAATAAGTTAACAAGAAGACGATGAGAAGCACACGAGGAAAAAAAAACTCTCATGGAATAGGTATCACCCGGCCCGGCCCGGCCCGGCCCAGGGTGAATGGAAGTGGGCCTCAAAGATTAACGGCCCTACTTTACTGAACGTACAGCCCAGCATGTTGACGGTCCAAAGGCTGCATGAAAGCAGCAGAAGCAGGAGACCTGAACCTCAACAGCTGGTGCCCTACTACTGGTCACTGCGGATAGCATTCATGGCGCAGCTAACATACAGTAACATGCAGTGATCCACCCTTGCATGCGCACGCTACAACCACCAGTCTACACAGATCTGGGTATGACCGTGAATACGACACAACTAACCTAGCCCGTGATTCCACGAGCATTAATTAGTCAATGCCAAATATGTTAGTACTCCCAACCCACAGTAGACAATTCGGAACCTATTCTAACGGGCTTTGATTTGGAGAAAAAACATTGAGTATTTTAGAGGATTTCAATTCTACTATATAAAAAATTTCTATGAATACTTTTGAATCGAAGAAATGAATCCTATCCAATCATTTGAAACTCCTATGGAATAGACAATCCTATAGAGATTTTAGAGAAAATTTAGCAAGGGCTCAAAGCTCTTGGAAATTTTGCTTTGGGTCTATCTCCCTCATCCGATTTTTGAGTTTTTCCTACGGTTTAAACGGTCATTTCTATGTGTTTTCCTGTATTTTGCAATCATTTGTTTTACATTTTAATTCCTGTTAGAATCTATGTGCTTTTTTTATTTCTTCAAAGGGATCCTAACTATTACGAATGTCCTTATACTATATTACTCAGTTTCTAGGACGCCCTCTTTCGATAATATGCAGTGATATAGCATATATAGAATTGAACTTAATTTCTAAAAAAGGTTTTCAATGTCACTTTGGTAAACGTAATTTTCTATTCGGAGAGTGAAAAAATTACAGAACCTGCTGGTAAATTAAGGATTAGTATTGTAGTATTTTTGAGAATATATATACTTGTTAGTATTATATTATCCTTTATCCAATTTGATCATCGGATATACTCCCTCTCTCTTTAATATTATAAGTTATTTGATTTTTTCTTAGTTATAATTTTTTTGGGTTTAACTAAATTTATAGAAAAAAATAGCACCATTTACAACACCAAATTAGTTTAATTAAATTTGGCATTAAATATATTTTGATAATATATTTGTTTGTATTGAAAATGTTATTACTATAATTTTTCTATAAATTTAGTCAAATTAAATAAGTTTGAAGTAGAAAAAAAATCAAATTAAACGACTTATAATATGAAAGGAGAGAGTATATATGTATAGTAAGTATGGACGGTGTACATCCAGTTTAAACATAGAGTCTGGATATTAATCAAAATTTTAAAAATATTTATGCACGTGTACATCCAGTTTAAATATAGAGTCCGGATTTGAATCAAGATTTTAAAAATATTTATGCACAAGGAAATATGTGTTCCTGTGACCATGCCGTAAAGATACTTACGAGATAAGTTGGCAACGCAACACCACTTAAATCTATTCGCCATTGACATTTCCACGTATATACGCCTACAATAGTAGAGTTATAAACCCAGTCACTTACCTGCGTGGAAGCGCCCCCGCCGCCGCCGCCGCCGCAGTGCCGCCCCAGCCTCCGCCCGCGTTCCCCGCCGCCGTACCTCATCTCCTCCGCCGCCGCCGCCGCCGCGGCAGCGACGACGACGACGACGAGCGGCAGGAGCAGCAGCGCCGCCGCAGTGGCGGCTCGAGCCATGGAGAACGAAATCAAAAGCCCGGCCCCTTCTTCTTCTCTCTCACTTCTCACTCACTCACTCACGCACGCACGCACGCCGCCGGCGACCTAAGCACACGGTGGTTTCCCCCTCTCTCCGGCGAGGTGGTCTCCTCCTCCAATTCTCCTCGGCGAGTGCGTGCGTGCGCGGGCGGTGGCGCGCATAAGTAGGGCTAGGCTTGGACTGGAGCGCGCGCGGTTGCGCCGGCTACGTTGACCGGGGAAGTTGTAAGCTTAGCTCTATCTCGTCTCGTCTCTCTCTGCTAGTAGCAGCCAGTCAAGCGATGCGATCGATATGATTCAAACCTGAAAAAAATCGATGCCACTTCTCCCGGATCGATCCGTCGATATCGATCGATAACGACGGCGAAAGACGCCAACAAGGAAAACAAATTAACCAACCACTCAGCTTGTACTGTCTACTACTTCCCGTCCAAAACAATCGAATTTTAGCTATTAATTGCAAGTTAAAATTTTAACTATATGTATTTAATGGATGGTTATCGTGTTATTTGGATTGAAATGTAATGTGATCGACCAACATTAAACCAGACTAGTCTACAATCTACAAGTCTATATCCTCCGTCTAAAAAAACAACTTTTACCTATGTAATTAAGTATCTAGACGTTGGCTATATCTAGATACATAGTCAAAAATTGTTTTTTTAGGATAGGAGTACCGATTAGCATCACCAAGGTTCCCGTAACATCCTCTCAAGTCCAAAATTAGAGACTTTTAGGTGATACAATCCCTCCAACAAATCTTCTAACCACCTACTCCTGTGTCTGGAAATATAACTAGTCTTAGGCCCTATTTGTTTCAGCTTAAGATTATTGTAACTAGATTATTAAATCAAATTACTATAAGCTAGATTATAATAAGTTGACATAGAATAAGCTACGAGTTGTTTGTTTCTCTGGATTATTAGAGACATATAAGGGTAGTGGGTCTTTAGCCACTCAATAATCTAGAAAAAGCTCCTATAGAGGAGATTATTGGATTATACTAATCTAGCTTATAGATTATAATAATCTACTTGTTTGTTTTAGCTTACTACTAATAATCCAGATTATAATAATCCTAAGCTGAATCAAACAGGGCCTTAGATTAGACTACTACAAATTTAGATAGACTGACTAAATTTATAGGAAGATAAACTGTCTAGATTCGTAGTATTAGGATACACTGTCTAGATTTACTTGACAGCGAATGTAGACCGTTTATCCTAGTCTTGGAATCTAGTTTTGGAATCTCTGGGTTAAAACCTAGTTTTGGAAGTTGGAAATAGAGACAACGACATCTTATATGTTGTGACCTTCTTGGAGGAGTCGCATTGGGGGTTCTCTGATGACGTGGTGTCCTTGGTAGCAATGCTCTCGTCAAACTGGCTTTGATGGCTATGATGGTGGCGAGATTTGGCTGAATGATTAATTTACAACTCATTTACTTTCCGACGTTTTATTTTATTTTTGGTTCAACGTTGGTTATCGAATGTGAGTGAAATCCAATCAGCACAATGATCAACCGTTGATTACAGAGATTATGTATTCTATTTTAAGGTAGACAAAAACTAAATGCATCTTATAAGCCGCTGGGAGAAACAAACGGTTATACTCTTACCAATCACATTTCAATGGTAGAGAAACCATCTTTGGTCGGTTGCCCAAAATCCACAATAATCCCGGTTTGAATAAGAACCGGGACTAAAGATCATATCCCGGTTGAAAAAGCTGACGTCACTTTTTGATCTTTAGTCTCGGTTGGTGGTCCCGGTTCGAAAGAAGGCAGGCTATGTCAGATCCCTTTATGACCAACCGGGACTAAAGATCCATTTTTAATCCCGGTTGCTTATAACAACCGAGACAAAAGAAAAACGAAAAAAAAATCGCGCCGCGCCTCCTCGAGAGGACCAACAGCCTTATCCTCTCATCCTCTCATCTCTCCTCCTCTCCCTTATCTTCTCCAATCTTCTTCTCCCTTCTCATCTTCTCATCTCCTTCTTCTCTTCTTCCCCCTTCCTCCCCCTCCCCTGCGGCCACGGCAGATCCCTCCCCGACATAGGCGCGGCCGCGCGCGGCGGATGCAGTTGCGGCAGCGCTGGCAGCGGCGGGCGGCAGAAGTGCCGCGGTGGCGGTGGGCGGCGGATGCAGCCGCGACGGCGTAGGCGGCGGCCGCGCGTGGCGAGCAGCGGATGCAGCCGCAGCAGCAGCTGGGCTGCGGCGCGTGCGCCGCAGCCGTGCGGCCTGGCGGAGGGCGGCGGCCAGGCGACAGCGGTGAAGCGACCAGTGGATTTGTTTTTTTCCCATGGAGTTGTGATGAATTTGCTTTTGAGAATTTGTGATGTATTTGATCTGTGCGATGTAAACATGTGATGTATTTGTGATGTTTCTTTTTAGAATTTGTAATGTATTTGTTTTGAATATCTGTGATGTATTTGGATATGGTGGATTTGTAGATGATCGATTTGGGATTTGGAGATGATATTTTGTTCCGTGATTTTGGGGATGATTTGGGGATGTGGTGAAATCAATATTCAAAGTAAAAAACAATAAAAGAAAAAAGAAAATACTAACCGGATCTGGCTTCATTTTTACTCCGATTAGTAACATCAACCGGGGTTAAAAATGGCTCCATCTTTAGTCCCGGTTGGTGTTACTAACCGGGACCAAAGATCGATTTCCAGGACTAAAGATAGCGATCTTTAGTCCCGGATTCGTAGTCCCGGCTGGAAAACCGGGACTAAGGGGGGTTGCAAATCGGGAGTAAAAATCGTTTCTCCACCGGTGTTTGAAAGTTTAGCCATGTGTATCTCTGTCTTTAGGTGGTATTTTAAAGTAGACTTCTTATTTTTAATCAAGCCATGATTTTATATTTCATTGTTGTTTACACTGCAACCTCTATATGTAATAATTGCATTTTAAGCAAATATTAGAATAAAGTTTATTACTAAAAAAATATCTATATCACAAAAGGTGAGTATGCTCACTAAAAAGAGTCACTGAAGAAGAAGATAGTACTACCATGTACTACCTCCGTCCTAAAATAAGTGCAGCCGTGGATATCCGTGTCCAACGTTTGACTGTCCATTTTATTTGAAAAATTTGTGAAAAAAATAAAAATATTTAGTCGCACATAAAGTACTATTCATGTTTTATCATCTAATAGCAATAAAATACTAATAATAAAAAAATTCAAATAAGACGAAAACCATGTAAAACTATATTTATTTATTTTAGGACGGAGGGAGTACCAACTAGGCAACTACTACTATAGTTCTAAAAAAAAGTACTACCAACTACTACCAAGCGATGGATGGATCATGGATGCATGGATGGTGGATGGCTGTCGCTCTGGCTCATCCTCGGACGAATCACTTTGCAGTCAACATTAATTCCAGCTAGTAGTACTAATATTCAGTTAATTGACCTGATCAAGTGACTTCTCCCTGCCGGTGGTTTCAATTAGATGGAGTGTAGAAGTAGAACTGTACATATATATGTTCGCCAATCGCCACGAAATACGTGCAGCCAGTGGCCAGGATTCGATTATTTTATATCAGCGGCCAGCGTTTTAGTTGCGCACCATTGAAATGGTCCTCCGTCCTCGTAAAAATTTACTATGGATTGAGATTCAGTAACATGACCTCGTGGTTGATTTACTATGGATTTTATTGAGTAATGAGTTGTTTATTCTTAAAAACAGGAATCTACCAACTGATGATGTAATCTTGTAATAAATTGTGGTAAAAAATACATGCATATTTGATTTAGAGGCCGGACGTGTGTTTCCATTATTATCAGAAAAAACATGTGCGCCCTCCGTTCTTCTTAACTACTAGCTAGTATGAGATCCTTGCCCACTTTCATTTGTAAGAAAAATAATTTTAATCTTATGAAAAAAAAATCCTACTATAGTATTTGAAATAAAGGGTTGAATCATAATCTTTACTTTAAAATTCTTATGAAATGGACACACTTATAAAGATTACGGAGACATGTTAGCAAGAGCTTGAACCGATTGGAAAATTTTGACTCTATATATCTCTCATCCAATTCCCATTTTTTTCTATGGTCTATATATTTAAAAGATTATTTCTATATTTTGTAATCTTTTATTTTGTACTTACATTCCTGTTAACATTATGTATTCTTTTTTATTCCTCCCTTTTTTTAATCATGTGTTTCGAGGGAGTGTATCTATATAGTCTTTAACTTTATAGATAATCATGAAATATATAACCTCACCAAGAATATATTATATTTCCTCCATTCTAAGATATAAATATTATGGGGCTGTTTGGTTCTTTATCCTACCAAATAATCTATAGTAGTACCAATTTTTTGGCATATTTTGGTACCAATATTTCAGTAGGTAGAGATGTATTAAATATATTAGTATTGATACTAAGTACCGGTCTAAACCACATAGCTATTTGTCAACATTTATCTTTGATTGGTGGCATGCTGCCATGAGCCCATAATTGGAGAACGTGTGTATACAATGTTTAATTTGCTAATGGCTCTAGAGATGAGGAGTTATAGAGGTGGAGGTAGAGATGTCGCAAATATACACCTGTTGTGAAACAATGTTGATATGTTTTGTGTTGAACGGGTATCACACTACAAGAAAAGGCATTTTCCCCAACGTGGGGGTCTTATTTTCGCAGTCGGACATGATTCTTGGAGCCAAATAACCGCCTAAAAAAAATATAAATCGGCATGAAGTTCGCTGTCCGCCTGCGAAAATGACCACTTAAGCGACGCCTACGAAAATAGATTTTCGTAGGCGCACCTTATGTGGTCCGTCTGCAAAAATAGTACCTACAAAAAAAAATCTAATCATCCTCATCCTTATCCTCTCCACCACCATCTTTATCCTCTCCTCTCCACCACTCATTTCCCTCCCCCTCCTCTCTCTCTCTCTCCCCCCACACTTGGAAAAATTGCCCTGCTCCCTCCTCTCCCACTCCCGCGAGCCGCCGCATCCCTCCTCGCCGCCGGCGGCCTCCCTCCTCGACGACGACGACCGCAACGCCGCCGACGGCTCCCTCCGCTCCAGATCCGCGCGCCGCTGGCTCCCTCCTCTCCCACGTCCGCGCCGCCAGCGCCCTCCACGACGACGTCCGCGCGCCGCTGCATCCCTCCTCGCCGCCAGCGGCCCCCCTCCTCGACGCCACCGACGGCTCCCTCCGCTCTAGATCCGCGCGCCGTCGGCTCCCTCCTCTCCCACGTCCGCGCCGCCGGCGCCCTCCACGACGACGTCCGCGAGCCGCCGCATCCCTCCTCGCCGCCGCCGGCCCCCCCTCCTCGACGACGACGACGACCGCGATGCCGCCGACGGCTCCCTCCGCTCTAGATCCGCGCGCCGCCAGCTCCCTCCTCTCCCACGTCCGTGCCGCCGGCGCCCTCCACGACGACGTCCGCGAGCCGCCGCATCCCTCCTCGCCGCCGGCGACCTCCCTCCCTCCTCGACGACGACGATGACCGCGACGCCGCCAACGGCTCCCTCCGCTCCAGATCCGCACGCCGCCGGCTCCCTCATCTCCCACGTCCGCGCCGCCGGCTCCCTCCACGACGACGTCCGCGCGCTGCCGCATCCCTCCGCTGCTGGCCACGACGAGCGACGACGCGCGCCGCCGGCTTCTCTCCTCGCCGCCTCCGCCGGCTGCTTCATCTCCTCGCCCCCTCCGCCGCTGCGACGACGACGATGATGGCGCCGACGGTAGCGGACTGAGGGGAGCCCTAGCCGGCGGCGCCCCGTGTTTTTTTAATTTTCCTGAGATGATTTTCACAGGCGGGCTATGGACCCGCTTGCGAAAATGGTCCATTTTCACAGTCGAGATGGTAGCGGCGGTCCTCTCCCCCGACTGCAAAAATGGTTTTGGGCCGCCTGGAAAAATCTTTTTTCTAGTAGTGTCAATGCTAAGATATGCGAGATATATATCGAGGCTAATAACCTTTTGAGCTACAATATATCCATCGATCTAATGAACCTCTCCCACCTATGATGATTTCAACGAGAGGAAAAGTCACTACTAGAAAAAGCATTTTTCCAAATATAGGGGTCTTTTTTTCGCAGACGGATATGACCCTTAGAACCAAATAACCGCCTACAAAAATATAAATCGGAGTGAAGTTCGCTGTACGCCTGTGAAAATAATTTTCGCAGGCGGACCACTAAAGCGGCGTCTGCGAAAATCTGTTTTTGCAGGCGAACCTTATGTGATCTGCCTGTAAAAATCGTACCTACCCAAAAAAAAACCCACCCTTATCTTCTCCTCCCACCCCTCCCACCACTCAACTCTCTCTCTCTCTCCCTCTTCCTCACTGACTCAGTCTCCTCTCCTCTCCTCTCCCTCACTGACTCTCCTCTCCTCTCCGGCGGTGCGGCGGGAACGGAGGCGCGGCGGGGATGGCAGCGCTGCGGGGGCGGCGGCGCGGCGTGGACGGCTACTGTGGCGGCGTGGTAGCGCGGCCGACGGCGTCTCCCCTCCCTCCCTCCCTCACAGATCTGGCCGGAGGAGGGAGGGGGAGGCCAGCGGGGGCGACGGCGGCGGCTCCTCTCGCCCCCTCCCTCCCAGATCTGGCCGGAGGAGGGAGAGGGGAAGCCGGTGGGGGCGACGGCGGTGACGACGGCGCGGGGTGACGACGGCGGCTACGATGCGCGTGGGGCGGCCGGCGGCGTCTCCCCTCCCTTCCTCCCTCGCAGATCTGGCCGAAGGAGAGAGGGGGGAGGCCGCCGGCGGCGACGATGGCGTGGAGCGGCGGCGGCGATGACGACGACGGCGGCGGCGGCTCCCCTCCCCTCCCCTCTCAGATGCGGCGATTTTTTTTGTTCGTTTTTTTTTTGCATTTTCGCAGGCGGGCCGTTGCCCCAACTGTGAAAATCGATGATTTTCGCAGTCGCTGTGGTGCAGGCGGACCTCCCTCCCGCCTGCAAAAATTAGTTTTGGCCGCCTGGGAAAATTGGTTTTCTAGTAGTGAGTAGTGGAGGGTTTATGTTAGAGATGACTTAGATTTAGTGGTCTATGGAAAAGTTTTCAAATGTATATATTGACGTATTGCAGTCCTAATGTCAGGAAGTAAGGTTATTGAAATTTACTTTGAATTCTATCTAGGCTCCAGAGCTATAGACTTCACAGTTTCGTTCAAATTGAGCGAAATTTTTATAAGGACTGACTAGCTAACGTTTGGAAAAAAAAAACTTACCAGATAGCTATAAGATTAGTGCAATACAATCCTAACTCTAACCCTGACCCTACACCTCCTATCCTCCCTTCTCACTCCTAGTGGCCATAGGATCAAGCGCTCGATGCCCTCCGCCGCTACCACCAACACGGGCCTTGCCTGGTGGAAAGCATTGACAGCGCTGGCAAGGCCCCCAGGCCAGCCTCCTCCCCCTCCCCCTCCCCCCTCACCTACCTTTCTCTCCTCCTCAAGTTGAGGTGTCTTTGCTCTGTTGTTTTCCCCATCTGCAGCAGCTCCCCGCGATCGAATCCGCCACCACCTACCTGTTGGCACCACGCCGTTCATCTGTGTCCACCATCCACGGTTGACCATCACCTCCCACAGTTAATCAGCTATCCCTCCAAGCACGATGATCCCCTCCTCTTTCTTACCCCTACCTAGTACCCTAAATCCTAACTGCACTGCCTTCGTCAAGGTCACCGAGAGGAGGAGCTGGGTCACTAGAGTAGAATCACGAAACAAATATAAGGGCATGTTTGGTTTATTTCAACTCCTAGATTCACCTCAAATCAAGCTAGAGCCCACCAAACAGTCTAGCTCCACAAAAAGAAAAATGGAACGGAGCAGACTAGATCGCTCCACAAAATTGTACTAGCGGCGTGGAGCAGCATTCCCGTAGCTCCACAACTCCAACTTCAACTCAATTTCAGAAGTAACCCGAAACTGGAACCAAAATTACCCGCAAATGCATGTACCGCTTCCCCCACGAAGAGGAGCGCACGGTGCGGGCGAAAAAAGCGGTACATCGCACTACTACAAAATTGATTTTTTATGGCATCACCTTATTATTTTCTCTAGCGGTTATATGTGGAAACCGCCAGCGAAAATATAACAAGGGATGGGGGGTTATGAACCGCCAGTGAAAATAAATCTTCACTGGTGGCGAGTTAAAAGAGCCGCTAGCAAAAACATAGCTATTTTCGCTAGCGGACTACTTAAATAGCCGCCAGCAATTTTTGCTATCAAATGTTTAGGAACGCCGCCTGAGAAAATAAATTCAACATATAAATACACCCACCTCAGCCTCCCTCCTCTCTCTCTCTCCGGCTTTCTCTGGAAAACGAGAATTTTCAGAATATACCACCGAATACGCACCGTTTTCAGGATAGGCCACTCAATTCGCACTACTTTTAGAATATGCCATTTGGACGCGAATTTTCTTCGTTCCGTGACACTCCCGTCCTTCCACCGTCACTTCTTACCAGCGCCAGCAATTCCGTGACGGAGAAGGAGGAGATGTCACCTCCGGCTCACCGGCCACCTCCTCCGTAGACACGCCCGTTCGCCCCACCGGCCATTGCCGGCGAGCCCCACCGTCGACGACGGTGATAGGATGACGAGCGGCGGTGGCTTGTAGCCGAGAGGATCTGGTCGCCGAGGTCCTCCATGCGCCGCTCCCCGCACGCACATCTGGAGCTCGCTGGCATGGGGGAGGAGGAGCTCGCCGTTGCGTGAAGAAGCTCGCTGGTGTGGGGGAGGAGGAGCTCGCCGGTGTGTGGGAGGAGGAGCTCGCCGGTGTGGGGTCCTCCTCGCCGGTGTGGGGGAGGGGGAGCTTGCCGGTGTGTGGGAGGAGGAGCTCGCCGGTGTGGGGGAGGGGGAGCTCGCCGGTGTGGGGGAGGGGGAGCTCGCCGGCGTGGGTGGGGGAGTTCGTCGCTGTGGGGGAGGAGGAGCTTGCCCGCGTGGGGAACAGGAGCTCGCCGATGTGGGGGAGGAGGAGCTCGCCAGCAGGGGTACAAGAGCTCACCGGCGGTGCCCAGATGAGCGCTTGCAAACGGCGCAAGAGGAGGAACTGACGCCACGCGGCTTCGGGAGACGGAGTGTCACGAACTGAAGAAAATTCGCGTCCAAATGACATGTTCTGAAAGTAGTGCGAATTGAGTGGTCTATCCTGAAAACTGTGCGTATTCGGTGGCATATTCTGAAAATTCTCCTCTCTCCCTACTCCTCTCTCTCCGGCCTTCCTCTACCACCGCCGGCTGCCGTGGCTTCCATCGCCGCCGCCGCATCCGTCCTAGGGAAAGCAAGGGTGAGGGGGATGGATCCGCTGCCGGTGGCACGCGGGGAGCGCGGGGCAGCCACTGCCCGCCGCGGGGTCTCGTCGTCACGGTCGTCGCTGCCGGGCCACGGGGAGGACGGATCCGCCGCCGTCGAGCCGCGGGGAGCGCGGATCCAGTGCTGCCGGGCCGCGGGGTGGATGGATCCGCCGCCGTCGAGCCACGGGGAGCGCGGGATCCACCGCCGCCAGCACGCGGGGAGAGCGGAGCCACCACCGGCCGTGGGGCCTCGTCGTTGGCTGCGTCGCGGATCTCGTTGTCACCGTCGGGCTGTGGGGAGCGCGGATCCGCCGCCTGGGCCGCGAGCGGTGGTGCTCGGTCGACGACGGCGACAACAGGTGGTAGCGGCTTAAAATTTATGTGGATTTGTGTTTGGATTTCTGTGGACTCGTGCAACGATCCGATCCGGTTAGTGTGTTTGGAGATGGGAACGGAAATTTGTGTGATTGTGAATGGAAATTTGTGACTGTAAATTGGTGATGTAAATTTATGTGGATTTGTGGATCGATGAGTGGATTTGGGATTAATTTGAACTGGCGTTGACGGAGGTGGACGGAGCGGTGTCGCTCTGTCATTTTTCTTAGCCTCGGCAAGTATTAACACTGGCAGCTGGTATAGTCTACCGCCTGTGAAAATTCATTTTCACTGGTGGCTAGCTTACAAAAACCGCTAGAGAAAATGGATTGGTGCTGGCGGTTGGCTACCGCCAGTGAAAACACTGTATTATCACTGGCCTTTACTCACTGGCGGTGGCGTTGGCCGCCAGCAAAAACTCATTTTGGCCACCAGCAAAAATAGTTTTTCTAGTAGTGTCGGCAGCGCAGCGGCTGCAGTGCAGGTTCCTTCCCCTCTCTTTCCCTCTTCTTTCTCTTCTCCCCTCATGTCTCTTCCCTCTCCTGTCCATGAGATTTTGACCACCGGTGGCTCTTGCTACAGACAAGGGTGACGGTGGAGGGGTGAGGAAGCAAGCCCCCATCCCTCCCCCCTCCCCCAAGCCCCAAACGGTGTCCCCTCCTCAAACACCTAGAAATCCCCCAATTTTTTCTTTCAAAGGTGCATGATTTCTGTGGGATGGATTTATTTTTCGGGGTACATTGAATCACAGCAGGTGTTTTGTTCTCTATTTCTCTTTCAAGGTGAGATGATAATGTCTGTAGGTGGGTTGGGTTGTATGCTTGATTTATTACAAGTTGTTTCCACGGTTCTATGACATTATTTCAGATTGATGCATATACTTGTATTTAAGGAAAACATGATGTATCCAAGGATGTATTTTGTGATGATCTAGTCGTTCGTATTACAGGATAATGTATTTTGTGGTCCTGCTACCCGTTATTATTTCTAAACATTTTTATTATTACATATATGTCATGCAACAACTAAAATTTTATCAATTTTACTTTAATAGAAAAAATACCCGTGTGTTGCAACGGGTAAAAATATTTTTTCAGTGATACAACAACTATTAATAACTGAGCAATAAATTGCATGCCTCTCTTTGACTTAGCCCACAAGTGAAGCCACAGGCCCAGCTCGCACATATGGCATCTTCAACCTACGAGAGACAATCACGTGCCCGTATGCCAGAGCCGATCCTCCCTATCAAATTGGGCTGAATCTTTCTTGATATTCCAAAATTGGCTGAGGGTGTTTGATCCGCTCGATCCCTTTTTATATTTTTTTTTCTCAAAATCGGAGTAAATCCATAACACTCGGGATAAAAATGGTTAGGGGAGGTCACCGGTCGGCCTTCATTGGCGAATTGAGATTAAATCTGAATAATTAAAGTCCAATTGAAAGGGAAAACGCGAGGAAAATAATGAAAGATAAGTGTGGAATCGATTTTTTAATTAATTGAAGGAGAAAACATATGGTGATACAAACCGACGGGACAGCGGGACGGAAAAAATAATACGGCGGTAAAAAAACAACGAAAAAATGGCGATGAGAAAAACCGGAGGAAGGCTGATCGGGAAACCAGCGACAAAAAAATAATACGAGACAGAAAAAAAACAAAAGTTTTATGTATTTTTTAATTAGTTATATATAGATATGAATTATAAAAAACCAACTAAAAGTTGACTCAGAAACGGATGACGTACGAAGATCCTGACAAAAATATTTTCAATTTTTATAATAGTAGAGGTTAAATTTTAACCTTCCATACTTATAGCGTTCAAATCATTAATAACAATAACAACTATTAATCCTACATCAAATAAACAGAAAAATAACAAGGGTAGCATTTTCCATCACCCTGGGCTAGCCAAACACTTTTAGGGCTCCTTTGGCAGCCCGGGATCCCACCGGGATCCCAGCCCATTCCCTGGGAGAAAGGCCCGCGGGGGAAATTGTCACGGGTTTTATTCCATATCCATTTGGAAGCCCACGAGGCAGGGATTTCCCGGCCCAATCCGCGGGGAAACCCTAGGGAAAGGTCCCCGACCTCCGGAGGTCGGGAATTTTTCCTCTCTCGATCCGCCGCTGCTTCTCGCTCGCGCAACCGGAGTCGCTTCTCTCTCGCGCGAACAACAGTGGGCGCCGCCGCGCCTCCTTCTCCGGTGAGACGCGCCACCGCCGGGACTCCTCCTCCGGCGAGAAGGGTAAGCCCTTCTCCTTATTCCCCTCCTCTCCTCCTCCTGGGTTTCCGTTCTCCTCTTCCTCTAGGGTTTCCGCCTCCTCTAGTTAGCTCCCAATCTCGCTCTCCGGTCTCAGCGCTTGCATCGCAGGCACCGACGCGTGGGCGCGGCGGGTGGCACCGCGGCAGCCGGTGCAACGACGACGAAGCGGCGAGCCGGCAGCGCGGGCACACGGCTCCAAGCAGGCGGGGACAGGGGGGATCCAAGGCGGCGCAACTCACCGGCAGAGGAGGCGCTGAGGCGCAGATCCGCCTCCTCCTCCTCGCTGCGCGACGCCAGCCAGTGATTGCCCGGCTAGGTTTGTGCGTGCCCTTGTAGCTGCTGCTTGATTCTTGGGGGTTCGTGCAGTACTTCAGTTTTCTTGGTGTATGTATGGCATGTTTCTTGATTTGGTTTGGGAGAGTTGTAATCTGTTCTCCTGTTCTTTCTAATACATTGTAGTATTGTACCCTGCAGTAGCATTTCATTTTGTTATGGAAGCGATTCAGAAGGGGATATGGGTGGGCGTATGGTGCTCTTGTTTTAGATCATGAATGAGTTTTGGTAAGATGATGTTCTAATTTGATGGAGTAGGTTGTGCTCTGGTTTTTTCTGCAGTGTAATTATCATGCTTAGTGCAGTCTAAATATGTGAGATCAATGTGCCAGTCCCAAGAAATGAGGAATTATCACACATGCAGTGAGGATCATTCAACTAGTGAGGTATATGAGAAATTTTAGTCTGCAAACCAGTAACAGTTTTTTGCAGTTAATTAGAGATGCAGTTCTTTTAGTTGGATGCTGTCAGCTCTGTTAACCTAGAGGTAGATCTCAGTACTGGTTGAGCTGCTAGCATCAAGTTTTTTGTTTTTTCTGGAGGTATTTTTTAGTCTGATCCATTCTTGTAGTCTCTGTCAGGGAACTGTAGAATTAGTGGTCAATTTAGCATGCATGTTGGGACTAAATAAATGGTAACAATCATATTTTTGATAGGAACTCATACTTACTACAAAATAAAGTCTTTCATGCTCTATACTTATACATTAGTCCAAACTTTAGTTTCATGTCATGTATCACCAGCAGAAAATGAGCAAGGTGGCATTGTGCATTCAAAAAACACAAGCTTTGGCAGCAACCTATATACAAAGACACGCACACACAGATGTTTCAATCTCCTCTCTCTCACTCACTGCACAATACACTGGCCAAACAAAGTGACCTAGTAGTACTGATTAATTAAAACAACAACAACTACTACTACTTTTTTTCCTTATCATGTCCATAATGATAATTCATAATTGTGCTCTTGCATTCTTCCTCTTGCCAGGATTCAATTTGAATTGCATGCTCAACTTACTTTCAAATATGGACTTGAAATAGAGTATTGTTGGAAAACTATCAATACAAAAACATGGACTTCAAATGTGTTTGATTTAAAAATAATGGTGTGTATCTGCATGTAGGGTGTTTGATCTAAAAAGAAAGTGCTTATACCAAGAGTTTGTTTACGCTGATGTAGCTGACAATTGCAATATGTTGGTTGATGTGCATGCATTTTTTTCCTAAGCTAGTATCAATGGCCGTCCTTCAAATTTGATTGCTGAAGTATCACTATTTTATATTTATTACTTAAATTTCAGATTATCTTTTTCATCCTGGCAGATTTATTAGAATATATGAAGATTTGTTGAAGAGATGATGAAGAAGATAGAAGAGATAAAGATTTAAATGGACCCATGTCTCATTCTTGATCAAGACATTTGTGGATATAAATATGATGTACAGTTCTATATTTGTGGATGCAAGGATGATTCCAAAGATTTTAAATTTTGTATGATATGGATGATTCTAAAGCTTAACTTATGCCATGTCACGAAGTTGGTTTCCACATAAACTCACCTATATTTCTTTGTATTTCTCTGAATTTCTAATACTTGTTGATTTTTTATGTTTATATTTTTTTTTCTGAATTTTTGTAGCTTGTTTCCTATTTATATGGATTTTCTATATTCTTTCTATTTTTCCTGAAATTTCTATAATATATCTAGAGACATGTTTTGTTGTTCAAACACTGTTTAGCAGTTTGCCTGTCTAAATCCCCCTTCCCCCATCAACCCCCTCACCCTACTCCCAAATGGTATCAGGGAAAATACCCCTAACAGGAGTGATTCCCCTGGAGGTGGAAGGGGATCGGTTGGTGTAGGGGAAAATCTCTGTACGGGACTTTTTCCCGGGGTTTCCTCCCCCTGCTTCCAAAGGAGCCCCTAGGGATAAAGCTAGCTCCCACTGGAGCTAGTGTTTGAGGGGAATTAACTATTTGCCACTTATCCAAATGGTATTTTTAGATTTGCCTTTTTTTTTCCCTTTTAAGGTGATGGCTTCTTAACAGTTTTACCACTTTTGTTTACGTGGCGTGCCAACGTGGCTTGCAACATTAAAAAGCAGAGCGGGACCCACAAATCAGCCTCTCCCCTAGCTTTATCTTCCTCCTCCAGCTTGCCAACGGGGAGGAGCTCGCTCCCAATCCGGCATCCCTCCCTGCCTCCCTCCAAGCCCAGCGCCGGCGAGCTCCCTACCTCCCTCCAAGCCTGGTGCCAGCAAGCTCCCTACCTCCCTCCAAGCCTGGTGCCAGCAAGCTCCCTTCCTCCCTCCAAGCCTGGCTCCGGCGCGTCGGACCAGTTGAGCAAGTCTACGAAGATCGGGACCGCGTCGGGTTCGCGGCTCATCGCGCGGCGGCCCTCGGGGCATGCTGCCATAAGGTTGCAGATCGCGGCGAGCACGTGGTCCACCGCCATAGGCGATGGAGAGGTTCGACGACGATAAGCGACGGTGCTGGCCTGATGGATAGCAGGTGTGACGCGCCCGCTGGCGCGATGGAGAGGTTCAGGAGCGCGCACAGCGGCGCAGGGCGTCGTGCCGCGCTTGCTCCGTCGGCACGGCCTCGCCCACCGGAGCTACACACGGGTGGCCCTCCCCTTAGCGGCATATCTCCTCGGTGGCGGGCGTGTGGAGGCGGGCGGCCGTCCTCTCAGCGGTGGTGCCGGAGCTCGGGGACACCGGGCATGGAGCGGGCTTGTCCCCATTGGCAAGCTAGAGGATGAGTGAGGAGGAAGATGAAGTGAAGGGGAGAGACTGGCTTGTGGGTCCCAATCTGCTTTTTAGGTTACAAGTCACGTTGGCACGCCACGTAGGTAAAAATGGCAAATTGGTAAGAAGCCATCATCTTATAAGGGCAAGAAAATAAGAGCAAATTTAAGAGGGGTATTTGGATAAATGGCAAATGCAATAGTGACAAATAGTTAAATTCCCAAGAGTTTGAAGCTAGAATTTGAGTTCGAGCCCTTCCAAACATGCTACTCCTTCCATCCCAAAATAAGTGCAGTTTTAGCACTGTTCATGTTCAACATTTGACCGTTCGTCTTATTTGAAAAACAATTATGATTAGTATTTTTATTATTGTTAGATGATAATACATGAATAGTATTTTATATGACTAATATTTTTAATTTTTTATAAATTTTTTAAATAAGACGGATGGTCAAAACGCTGTACACGAATATCTATAGCTGCACTTATTTTGGGACGGGAGGTAGTAGTAGCTATCTGAACGAGACTACGTCGAGACAGAGACAAAACGATTACGTAAAGCTTGATTTCCGCCTTCAGGGGTTTCTGAACGAGAGAGAGACAGACGGCGGCGGGCGGCGGCGGCGGCGGCGAGGAAGCCGAAGCCTGAGAGGATGGTGTTTGGCCGGAGCAAGTCGTCCTCGTCGACGGCGTCTCCTCCCCCTGCTGCGGCGGCTTCCTCGGCGGCCGCGGCGGCGTGCTCGGAGCTGCGTGCGGCGTACCACGAGTGCTTCAACCGCTGGTACGCGGAGAAGTTCGCCAAGGGGCAATGGCACAAGGACGACTGCGTCGGCGAGTGGCACAAGTACCGCGCCTGCCTCGAGGTCACTCCCTTCTCGCCGCCTCCGAATTCGATCACAGCATCACTGATTTATTACCGATCCCCTCAATTTGTTGCAAAGACGACTGCCCTAGGGATTGCTCTTGTGTTTTCGCAGTTTAGGATGGGGTTTCATTTAAGTAGGTTTTTAGTTTATATGGCAAGAAATCGAGTTGTTTTCTAGTGTGTTGGTTGCTAGATCAAGTTGATAAAAAGTGGCTTATGTAATGGTGATGGCTAAAGCCTAAAGGGGATTCTTCTTTGAAGAATCATCTGATTTGGAGCTCCTAGTTAGACCTCTGTCTGTTTGTTGGTCATGATTCAGGCTAGGCGGCGCATGCGCTGCGCTGGCCTGTTGAATTCCTCCGTTACAAATGTGTGAGATTAGTGCTGCTTGATTCGCTGGTGCTGATTGTTCATTTTTTTCGCACTTGAAGTATGGAAACACACACGGATCTTTAGGGATTTAGTCCAAATCGACTATGCAACTGTTTGGGTGAGAAGTGGGGCTCTTTGACATTCAGACATTCAGAGTGGAGTTGTACTATATGGCAGCATAGTGGCTGCAATAGAGTTTTGAGGGAATCGCCTTTCCGTCACTTAACAGCCCTTTTGTAGATTGTCTATACTGTCTCTTTGTTATTTGATCTCATAAATCTTGATGAAATTCATCAGGTCAATCTTTGGGCTGGCCTGTCTTAAGAAAAAAATTTTGTGCTGCTGTGTGCAATTAGAAATTCAGAAACCTTTCTGAAACTAGCAATACAGGCATTTATCTTCCATTCTTGAACAGAAGTTACACAACGGTGTAGTTGTCCTTGCATTTGGTTTATTGGTTTATGAAAAACAGTTGGGGAAGAATATTCTGGTATTGTTGTATTGCTAACTGGCATCTGAATGCTTTCCAAACCATTTTCCTACATGGTGAATTCGCACCATTGTATCAGCTTCTAGCCAATTGTAGTTAGTGTATTGCTGACTGAGAATTTGCACTAGGGCTAGCCCAGTGTGTTGGAGGTTGGCAACCCAGCCTGAAGATAGCCCATTTGTAGCAAAATTCAATGTTCTTGATGACTTTTGTTTCTTATAGTACTAAGTTATCAGAATAACGTGAATATTCATGTTTTGGGGATTGAGCGCATCAATTTTCTGAAATCTGACAAAAGAGTGATCATGTTGTGGTATTCATCATAACATATTTGTCTGAGTATTTCCCAGGATTTCTTCAATTTAACATAAATCATGCCTCCCATCACCATTGTTTCACTAGTGACAGGTCTCTGGGTAAATTATGTTCCTCCTATGAATATGATGCTTGTTTTTCGCTAAACGAATCTATGGATGTTCCATGTTTTTATTACTTGCAGGAACATCTGGAAGACAAGAATCTCAGGCAAATCCTATTGGAATCAGAAACATCTGCCTACTATGCCCAGTTTGATGCTGATTCTTCTTCTCGAAAAGGTGGCACCTCGACGAAGTGACAACCTAGGGCTAACCACATATGATCAAGTTTCGCTTGACTCAACCTGGATTAGGAGACCCTCATAGATGAACGAAAAAGGTGTTTGTATTTTACATATTAGATGCATGTTCATGCTGTTGCATCGCGCTGCAGTTCAGCAGCTGAGATGTAAGCTTTTCCAAGATCATATTGAACTCAAACCTACAACTTTGATGTACCCTGAAATTTGCAGCAGTTTCTCTTCCTGAATCTGGGAGAACAGCTTCAAGTATATGTAAACTTAAAAAATATTCTCCAACCCACCAATTTTGTGCTGCATCGATGCAAATTTTCAATACCTCCTATATGCCATCTTCCAAAGTACTTTGAGCATAGTTCTGGTAGCGTGACAGTGACTTGCAGTCTTGGAGGCTCTTGTGTTGTCCGAATCAGATGCCTTGACTTTGTTGTCTATTATGATGGATTCATTCAACAAAGCTTATTGTTTGTCACATAGGCCTGATCCTCTCTGATGTGGTGGCAAACAAGCAGTGAAAGCTACCAGTCTACCACTCACTCAGGGAAGCTTCGTAGCAAAGCAAAGCATCAGCCTTCACCTTGTCCAGAGCCCAGAGAAAAGGGATCCCCTTCAAGCTGCTGTTCTTCATGGCCAAGAAAGGCAAGAACAACTCTACCAGAAGAGCCTCTGCTTCTTCTTCTTTTTCCTCTGCCGCAGCCGATGGCGATGGATCGCCATGGCTGCGGCTGACGGCCTTCGCCGTGCTCACCCTCCACTCGGCTTTCTCTGCATATCTGGCTAGAGATGACGCGAGGCTGGTCGCCCTCGTCGTCGTCGGCTACCTCCTGATGCTGGTGCTGCTGTTCTATGGCCTGGCCGTGCCTGTCCAACAGAAGAGAGACTAAGGTGAGGCTTCAGCAATCAGTCCTCAAGCATGAACCTGCCTTGTTTTTTTTTTTCCTTTTTGCTGGTTTGGTTTTCTTGCATGGTTGATCTTGGTATTGAACTATGGATGTTATGTACAACCTTGTACATGCTGATCAAATGTGTATCTGTATGTTTAATTACTGATGTTATCCAAGAATCACATGCATAATATAAGCAATTCGAAAGAGCTACACACTATGGAGTTCAGTATACACTTGCACAACTGCACTGAGCTGTTAGAGTTATTGTACATATACTGATCTAGATCAATGATTTTATTTGAATACTTGTACTTTTTGTAACTTTGATCAGGATTGTCTGCTCGAGTTTGTACTTTAGCGGTTGCATATATAAGAGAGGCGTGTGATTGATCAGAAATGTCTAGTTTTGTATACAAATACAAGCACTTGAACAAGAAAGTCCTTTGAAGTTCACGGCAGAAAAAAAAAAAAAAATCTTCACATCGAACAAAAACTCCCTGTAAACAGTGTAGAAGACAATAGCCTGAAAGTCGGGGATATGCTTCTGACCATCATCACACCGGCAGTGAAAAATATCAGAAATTTTGTGTTGTTGATTTTCTTATTATATGACAATGAAGTTTTTTTTTTTGAACGAACCATTCAGATGCTACATTGATTATTATTTTTAAAATATTCCCAGCATATCCTTAAAAAAATATGAAAATTCAATTGAACAAAACAATGATTTTTTTTTAAAAAAAACATATTTGTATGCAGAGTAGGTTACTGTAAGACGGATAAGGAACAACTGGCTAAACAATCTCTGAAATCTGAATATGTGATAGACTTGTTAGTTCCAATTCAAATCACCGTCCCCATGTTTTAAGCCTCTTGCAAGCAAATATGTAGTTCTTCATACTGTAAAACTTTGCGATCGAACTAATAATAGTTGGAAATGGGATGCGTTAGGATTTTAAACCAAAATACAGTATATCGCAGCAAATCATCATAAGTTAAATCAGAACACCCTCCTTGGTTCAATAGAACTGCATTAGACATGTTTTCCTTTCCCACAAAAATGTTCTGTGAAGCAAGCACTATGAACAAAAACAAACTAGTCTGTCAGGAAGGATCAGGATCATGCTGAAAAAGACCAAAAGTAGTTATTTCCGGTGAAACAGTTGCTTCGGCTATTCAGAACATTTGCATAAGATGAACATTAGCGATGTAAGATACAAGGCATCTCTCAACTTATAAAAATGATATACCAAAGGTTTTAAGACAGTAATAATACCCAATTTTAACTATTATAGCGAGTTGACTGTAGTCAACCCAGCCGAGTCAACGTAGAATCACGTAGGATCCACACTTTGGCAGCCAACCTTTCCCCTTCCGATTTTACCCTCCTCCATCTCTCTAGGCCGGGAGGCAGGCGGCAGGCCTAATTTAGATGGGCGTAATTTGGGCCGCTACCATTGGTAGAGTCCAAAATATAGGTGGGCCGGATTTAGTAGTCGTGAAGTAAATCTTAGCGGGCCTACATGGACTGGGCTTGGCTAGCTGTCTGTCTGATGGATTAGACATTTTGCCAGGTGGGTGCTGACGTGTTCACCTTTTTCTCAACCACACGATCTCAAATTCTCAATCGAACGGCGGACACGAAACCAACGATCCAGTTTACCCTCGCAGTTCGCCCCGCCGTCGACGCCGCCGCCGGCCGCCGGGGCTTCCGCCGGCGTTGACGCGTGGAAGCTGCGGACCTGCTCCTCCGCCCCCATCCGATCGCCCTGGAGCGACCGCCACCTCCAGAGTCCAGAAGCTCCGCTGCGCCGCCCGAGCTCGATCGCCATTCGCGCAGCGTCGCAGCTCGAGTTGCCCGCCGCCGTCGCCTCCGCTTCGTCGGCGGCGAGGGGCGACGAGCTACCGGATGAATTACCAGAATCAGCAGCCAATCGAGCTCGCCCCGTCGCCCGCCCACACATCCACACCAGAATCTGCAGCCATGTACCTGCAATCCTGCATTATATTTTTGTATGGTTTTCTCGCACGATTTGATCTTTGGTATATGTGTAGTAATTCATCCGTTTCATAATGCAAAACTTTCTAACATTGGCCACATTTATATAAATGTTAATGAATCTATAAATATATATATCTGTAGATTATGTATATAGTTTCATTAACATTTATATGGATATGGATAATGCTAGAAAGTCTTACATTATGAAACGGATGGAGTTACAATCAGTTTGTATGCTTGTGAAATGGTGTGTTTATATATTTATTTATTTTAAGAATCAAATGTATAAGCGATTCGAAAGAAGCTAACAAACTATGAGGTTCAATATACACTTGCACAACTGCACTAACTGAATAGTTACAATTTATTGTACATATAGCCTTTGTACTCTTCGCAACTTTTCTCTTCGTCACCTTCTTGGATTTATGCTTCAGCGGCTGCGTATGTAGGAGGTGTTTGATTGATCGGAAACATAATTGGTATGCAAGCACTTGAACAAGACAATCCTTTGAAGTTCATGGCAGGGAAAAAAAAAGCAATCTTCTTCACAACAAAACAAAAACTCCCTGTAAAAAATTGTGCACAAGACGTCAGGACCTTCAGAGGAAAGGATAGACTTTTGAAAATCGTCATACTTGTAGTAACTAGTAAGTACAAAAATAATCCTTGTTCTGAATACCAAAATATCAGAAATTTTATGTTCTTTGAGATGATTTTTTTCTGAACTAACCGTCCAGATGCTGCATTGATTAATAACCTTAAAACTTCTGCGTTTGAAAAAATATGAAAATTTTCAACTGAATAAACCATGGGATATAAACAAGTATTTGTTTGTGAAGTAGATTACTGTCAAATGGATAAGAAAGAACTAGAAAAGTAATCTATGAATATGTGATGACTTACTAGTTACAATTCAAATCACTGTTCCCATATTTTCAGCCTCTTGCAAGCAAATATGTTGTTCTTGATACTGCAATAACTTTGCAAACTGAAAATAATTGGAAATGGGATGCATTAGCATTTTAAACAAAAAAAGAAATATAGCAGTAATCCATCATGAGTTAAACCAATAATACCTGAGATGCTTTGAGGTCAAGCTCATCCCATTCAAAGGATGGATTTGTACCTTCAACAATTCCGGCACCAGCATAAACTAAAGTGCTATGACCCTAGAACAAACAACAGCTTGGTAACTAATTGTCCCTTAGGATATGGTAACAACATGGACATATTTGACAAAAAACATCACATATCCCAATTATATGATCAATCGTACTGACTTCATTTTTTTCTTACTTTTCCTAGTAGTGCTGATCTAATCCCAACAGCAAACTCACTTTCAGCTCCTCCAAACCAACCAACAGGTCCAGCATACATTCCACGGTCAAAAATTTCTGATGGACATAACAATAGAACATTCACTGATCACCATAAATAAACCTTGCTTTCATCAAAAAATCTTTTATCGTCAATTTTATTTGTAATTATGAAAACAACAATATAGCTGCAATAGATTATAGAGGCACATACCATAATCTTGTATGAATTGGCGTGCCTCTTCAGTGGGCAGACCACAAACGGCTGGGCTCGGATGAAGAGTATTTAGGATGTCAAACTGCAATGGCCAGGCCAACACAAAGAATCAGATCGGGTGTGGTCATTTTTTGACAATATGGTAAATTAAAATCCAAAATTCTTCTTGCAAGTAAACCCCAAAAAAAATCTGAAAATTCCAATATAAAAGACTGAAGAAAGCCCTGAATCATAGACTACCTCATCGTCTTCATTCCTCATTCTCGCAGCTAACTGAGCTGACAGGTGTTGTACTCTTGGAAGTTTCCGAAGGGCCTTGCTGGGATGGACAACCACATCATCACAGATCATCTGTAAAATATAATAAATTCCTTGGTTGAATAAAACTGCACTAGCCATGTTTTCCCCAAATAATATTCTTGCAACTAGGAACAAAACAAACTATGTCAAGTATCATACTAAAAAAATCAGTCAGTGTAAAACTCAACTTGCCTCCAGCTTCTTCTCTATGCTGTCCCGTACTATAGTAAATTCATTATCCTCTTTGCTACTGCAAGAAAATTTTATATAAGGACCTCCTTTTATTTTCTTCACACACGGTGTTGATATCGCCTTAAATCATCTGGAGATAGGTTCATTATATTTTTATGAATCGAAGAAGGGAAAGGTACCTTAGTAGCAAATCTTGACCAATTTGAAAGTCATCGGCCCTTGTTTTCCCCCTTGCTCGTGTACCAGCTAAAGCCTCGCTGGAAATGTTTAAGTATTTCCGATGAAATAATTGCTCTGGCTATTCAGAATATTTGCATAAAATGAACATTAGTTAGAACTTAGGTCACTGTTATTTAACATGAGAAAGCCAAAATAAGAAAAAACAACCAAGTTCGTGTAAATATAGTAAGAGATATTCTAATAAATCATTTGGAGTAAAATCGATACAAGAGATCACACAGAAGATGTGATGAAGGAATTTGTTTTTCAGAATAGAATTGACATACACTATTTCCAACAAATGCAGGAGCATCAGGTGGCTGTATGCAGAACTGATAAGCATTTTGGCCCTCAACCTGTATATTCAGAGTGTCAGAAAGATCTAATTGTTTTAACAGCAATACAAGAGATGCAATATACCTTTAAACATGCCAACAGTTCAACAGGGTCAATGCAAGTATCAGTAATATATCTGCTACACCTTGCCAGTACGACCTGCAGAAAATATCGATGCAAGCTTATTTCAAAATAATGATCACAACATAACTTGTCTAGATTTTTTCTTTAGCAAACAGTAAATGAGATGAATAATTGACCTTTACTAATTCTCTTTGCTTCCCTTTAATCATCTGGAGAGCTTTGGTAACGGCAAGATCCCAGGATGCCTTTGTGGGTACATGATTAAGTTTTACTATGGTTGTTTGCAGGGTAGAATTGTTCACTTTAATTGGACTGGATGATATCTGCAGAAAGCACAACAAGGTTACTATCTTCCACAGTTCCACATGACTGACAGAATTGGAAGAAAGAGAAATGCATACCTTCTGCAAAGTTGATTGGAGCTCCTTCACAGCATTTTGCCATGTCCAAGAAAGTGAATCATCCCATGCAATCGTCGTTGCGAGAACCGAGCTCTCTTCAAGCTCATTGTACTCAACCTACACCAAGTATCAGAAACACTTCAAAGGAGTCAGTATCACATTCCATTTATTACAATAACTGGGGTGATCCTGGTAATTAAATAGTAAGGACTTACTTGAGGAACAATGAAGTAAAATGATCCAAATTCCTCCCATTCAACTGAATAATCGCTTGTCGCATCGAAGCGGATAGCACCATAAGCACGAATCAGTGGGCAATCCCTTGGAAGAAATCTATATGGACATAAATCAGCGGTCAGCACCAGCATGAACCTCATTGGAATAAAAAATAAATAAAAGCAATCATGAAGCAACAATCAAGAAATTCGAAGATAATAAAGGATCATGGGAAGACCATGCGAAGTGTTCACTGACACAGTATGGGCCAAGACCAGCATGAAGCTCATTGAAATAAATAAATAAATAAATTTATAAAAACAATCAAGGAATTCAAAGATAATTCAAGATCATATGAAGAATTTACTAACACAGTGCAAGATCATGTGTTTTTTTTCTGTTGAATACACGCAAAAGTTTTGTGCTTCGTGATAAAGGGGGACCAGAGAAAAGGGTCTTAAACCAATACACAAAGCACTTCCAAGTGAGCTTTTATCCCTTCTATTTCTTTTTCTGGAAGAAAACGCCGTAAATTTCTTATTAATCCAACTGAAATTTAACAAAAATTTACTAGCAACTAGCTGTTCATTTACTTCTTAAATTTTCTACGCATGGTCAGTTTCTACTATTGTAATCTCTCTATTTTTTTTCTAAAAGTTAATAACATCATATACTCCCCATCCTAAAATATAAGTATTTTTTAACAGTGTAAGTTAAACATTTTTAACTTTGACTATCAATAGGAAAAAGATAAAAAGAAATAGGTTCAAAATCAATAAATAGAGTATGGTCAAACATATGTTCAAAATCAATATTATGGGCTGTTCAGATTGATACAATTTTCAATCATACTATTTTTTTTTTGACAAATTTACTAAAAAAATATCTACATTTAGTTTGTTGCCAAAATTTCATAAATATAAAAGAAATCCTATCTAAATTTTGTTAATATTGTCAACTTGCTAAAATTTTGACATTATCAAAATTTGATAAGGTTTATCATCACGTATTAAAAAATGGAGTAGTAGATGGCACCATCGATTACCTCTTGATGGCGCGCCAGTCGCGGAGGGAGAACGGCTCGGTCCCACGGAAGAACACGGCGGACCCGACGCCGGCGACGCTCACCGGCCGCTGCCGCTGCTCCCCTCCTCCGACGCCGCCGCCTGAACCGTTGCCGTTGCCGATGGCGAGGGCCGGCCACTCGGGCAAGGGAGCGGCGGCACGCGCGGAGAAGAAGCAGCGCGCGCGCAGGTGGTCGCCCTGCGCGTGCAGCCACTCCACGGCGTCCCCTCGCTGCCGGACGGGCACCTCGATGCGGATGATGCCGGAGGGCGACGCCGGCGGCGGGTCGGCCTCCAGCGCCGCCACCGCCGCCCTGAGCTGCCCCACGGCGTCCCCCGCCGCCCCCGCCGCCGGCAACGCCCGCGTCTCCCGCACCGCCACCACCCCCGCCCCCGCCACCGCCGCGCCGCACCCGTTCATCGACAGCGAGCACGACGGCCGCTGCACCCATCTCCCCACCTATACCAAGCAAAAGCCAAGAAATGCGTCACCGATCAGCTCTCGGAGGAAGCAGAAGCAAAAAGAAACCGTGGGAGAGAGAGAGAGTACGTACGAGTCTCGCCGACGGGAGCGGGCGGCAGCCGGAGGAACGCAGAGACGGCGACGGCGACGACGGCGACAGCGTCCGCGGTGGCGGCGGCGGCGCCATTGGCTTGGTTGTGAGCTCGCTGTGGTCGTGAGGAGGAAGAAGAGGGTGAGTGAGAGTGAGGTGAGGGGTGCCCCACGCGCGCGCGGAGGAGTTCGCGTCGCGAGGGAAAGCGCGAAGAGATAAGAGGAGATTCTCTCTATTTCTCAGGGGGATAAGTGGCACAACCGTAATTTTCCACGCTCCTAGCTGCCACGTGGCAGCTTCCTACAGGTCAGCACTTTGGTCATTTACCTTTCACCCTAGAGCATGTACAATAGCAAAATATAAGCTAGCTATAAACATATTTTAAAGAGATAAAGAAAGAGAGAGAAGAGCAGTGGGCTACAGATCTGCAGCACGGACTCTAAGATGTACTGTGTGTATGATAGGTAGGACCAGGTATTTATAGTATAGTAAGCAACTATTGTATGAATTAGCTATTACATTGGCTATAGATGATTTGGAGCTAGTAGTTGGCTATACTATTAAACTTGCTCTTATGACCTATTTGGGGAAGCTTCTAGCTGTTGCAGCTTTTTCTAGAATTAAAAACTACTCCAAACAGTCTAACTTTTGGTCTAGATTCTAAGAAGCTGTAGTTGTAGAATCTATAAAATGAAGTAGAAGCCAGAAATTGGAAACTTAACTTTTTCAGATTCTGATTCTCGAAAATTGGTTACCAATCAGTTGTTTCTCAGAATCTTAAGCTCTCTCAAACAGGCCCTTAGGCCATCCCTAACCCTCCATGTTTTCTAATATCCATAGCATTAAATACATTGTAATATAAACAAGAATCTAACGTAGAGAGAGAGAGAGAGTTAATAATGAGAGGTAAAAAAAATGAAGAACCATTTCTTCTGCAAAAACTATCTCTACACAAGAACCAATAATGAAAAAAAATATCTCTATACAAGAACCAAAAATAAAAATAAGAAGATAGGTGGATCAAAAGAGAGAATAGAAATAATTGGATGAGAATTTAATTTGAAGACACGCTGTCTTCCCCAACCCTTTATTATCAGTAATATGTTTCCTCCTTTGGAAGAAGATATTAGATTATTAATGTTGAATAATTTTGTTTTCTGTTGTCTCGTCTCTATTATATAGGAGTATATCTGAAGTCCGCATGGTACACGAAATCAATCAATCAAACTTATCTGAAACTTTTTTTTTCTTTTCCGATAGATTTTAAACAAATTTACATGCCTACGATCGCTTTTATTTTCCGAAGGATATTATAAACAATTCACGCGACTATTCTTTTTCTTTTCCGACAGATTTTAAACAAATTCACATGCCTGCGTCGCTTTTATTTTCAAAAGGATATGATAAACAATTCACGTGCCTACGTGGTGCAGCCACAGAATGATTTTCAACGTGTAAGAGTACGTGTAATTGTACAGGTATTTAGACGGACTGAATATGTTAATAGTACACATTTGCTCAGCATTTATAGACACCTTGACAAGCATATAAACAGTTAGTTTAATTGGAGCACCATAACCACAAGCACAGTGTGGACAATGACAGTGTGAAAATAGTAACAAAAAATTGTCACCTAGAAGCAAGTTCATAATTTTGCCGAGCTTGAATTATTGGGGTGCAAAGGTTGCTCATTGAACAAGTGCTAACACCGATAACAGAAAAAAAAATCCTCAAATTAAACATGGCAGTTCTTGGAATCTATAGACTGCAACAACCAAAAGATGCGCACGCGCCAAGATGTTTTTCAACTCATCTCAATTTCACCTTTGAAATGTAAGTACACCCTGAGAAAAATCAAGGCTTGAGGGCCACCGCAATGCCGACCTTTGAGCTCTTGTCAATGGCCTTGGTGTCAACTTCTGCTGAGATGGTCCACACAGACTTCGGCCTCCACTCGTGCTGGAGCAGCGCGCTGGCCTTGCCGGAATTGTTGAAGCGGGCCTTCACGACGGTAAGCGGGTCAAGAGTGTGCTGGGTACCGAAGGTGAGGGAGTTCTCGTTGCTCGAGAAGCTGTGTGTCAGCTCAGCTCCAACAGCCGTGGCCGAATGGTTCACAATGTGGTAATAAGATGCAGTGAGACTGTCTCCCTTGTTGTTCCTGCAAGACAGTTTCAAATTAATTATGGATTTTGGATTTTTGGTAAACAATACAATCAACTAGTAAGTCCTACATATGGGATCAGTTATATCTATCTAAAGATGAGGATAATAGAGATTGATGTTTAGCTAATATGAGATGCAAGCCAAGATACTTATTTCTAGATTCAACATATTTGTTTGATTTTAATAAAAGAATATAACACCAAACGTCAGTTTTCAATGTTAATAAGTGGTGTATTGTCCAAAGTATCTTGATCGTATATGGTCAACTAAAATAGTAGCGGCTTTTGAATGGTGATCACAAACATGGCTTGTAAACATTATCCTGCTCTCTGTAGTTAACGAGAACAAGGAAACATGTCAACTACAATAAGATATTAGCACTGATAAGTTTACTCTATTTTATCTCATGTTTCCTACCATTATTGAAAGAGGTAGATCATGAAACCTGATAAAGATATATATATATATATATATATATATATATATATATATATATATATATATATTACAGTTAGTTAAAACTCTATGTGGGCTACACGTTGTTCAGATGACTAGAACAGACACATTGCTTCTAGCGAGACAGATGGAATGGTGAATAGGATTTACAAATGTGGATTTCACAACAACTTAAAGAGTTATGAAGTTAGAAGATGATGAAGGCAACGATTCACTGTAAGCCCAAGACACTTACAGGTTCAATGATGCGATAAGATCATCATTACTGAAGCTCAATCCAGCATTATATTTGGTCAAATTCCCCGTGGCGGTATCAAGTGAGACATCAGCACCAACAGCAAGAGCCTTGGTTCCAAAAACACTGGAGAGATTGACTACAGGACTGGCAGTCAAACCAATACTTGCACTAACACCAGCATAATCATGCGAGTATTGAAGCTCAAACTGAAACCAGAAAGGGGGAGAGTGAGGACAACCAACCGAGAAGGTTTCATTTAAAATAAGCAGTAATGTGGCGCATGAGCAAATTACCTTTCCAGATCTTTGATCTGGAACAGCAAAGCTCAAGATGGACTTCAATCCTGGTGTTAGCTCATCGACGGTTACAGTAGTAACAACCTGGCCAAAGATTGAAGCAGTCAATACAAAAAAGGAAGAGCATGGCATACAGCTAATCACAGAACATATTGCTCAATGCAATCAATACTAGTAGCATATTCGGTACGAATTCGTCAGATGGCAACATAAAATCATTTCATATAGAACAAGGATTCAAACCATTGCAATGTAGCAGGCAACCACAAAATCTAAATAAGTTGTGTGCAAGTTTATTTGGGTGTGTCTGTGTATTTCATATAGAAAAAGGATTTCAGACCATTGCAATGTAGAAGGCAATCACAAAATGTAAATAAGTTGTGTGCAAGTTTATCTGAGTGTATGTGTGCATGAGAGAGAGTCATACATTTGAGTCTGAGTTTGCTTTCACATCTACAGTGATGTTCTTGTTCTTTATCTGTGATTGGATCTCACCAAAAATCAGATCAGCCTTCTTTGTACTGGTAGCAGTGATAGCCTGCATGAAGGAATAACAAGTCAAAGCGCAAAACAAATAACATCATAGTTGCCACAACAGGCATGATTGTATCAAAATTTACAATCATACAGGAAAAGCAACACTAAGATAACCCTCAAATATACACCCCAACCAGTCACCACCTTTACAAGCTATCATAATGAACATGTAATTGATTAGTACAGCCTTTAGTAGTTTAGGTTATTCCAACAATACAATACAGTTTTGTGTTTATTAGGAACAAAATTCACTTTTATCCATGCTTCTCTTAGCAGGAGCACACTTCAACTATTCCACTTACAAGCAGTTGCATGAAGGGATTTCTCCCATAACTTTTAGTTTTCTTTAAAAACCTTAAGTATACCCTTAGAATAAGGGCAAAGTATAATTGCATAATGTACCAAACAAGAGTCCTCCCTGCTTCAGTAATAGACTTATTTGCTTAAATAAACAAGATTAATTAAACTAATGTTCTGCAACCAACAAGCTCATGTTCCACCTCTTTCAAAACAATCAAACCACCAATCAGTTGCCAAGCATGCTGTTGTTTCAACCCAACCCCCTACCTATCATTATCAATGACAACAAAAACCATGTTCCACCTCTTTCAAAACAATCAAACCACCAATCAGTTGCCAAGTATGCTGTTGTTTTAACCCAACTCCCTACCTATCATTATCAATAACAAAAAAGACCTACCTAGGATATAGATTACTCCTAATCATTTTACTACTATCCAAGAGATAATCTCTCGAACAATCTTTTAGCTTACAAATCCCGCGTCTCACTAAGCAACAGGTGCATTGCTAATCCTCCTAAACAAGCGAAACAAACCAAGGCACAAGCGAGACCTGGCAAATCTCCTGGCATTCATATACCTCCTACAATGCACTAACTACGGGCTATAAACAAACTAATCCATCGCAAAGATCACACATCACAAAATAACAACAGCAGGTAGGGGCAGTAAATCACACAAATAAATCAAGGCAAGCCTCTTCCTCGCAAGACTACATACAACAAGTCAACAAAAAAAAAAAAAGAACTCGAGCACTCACGACGCCATTGCTGGTGTAGGTGGTGAGGGTGAACTTGTGGTCGGTCTGGTAGTCCCTGTACAGCAGATCTGCAGCAAACACAAACAACTCATCATCATCAACAACAACAACAACAAACAAACAATAAGAAAAATCAAATCCAAGAACCACCAAAGCTCTAATCCCTCAAAGAGAAGGGGACGGGCCGCTCACCCCTGGCCTTCTTGCCGATCTCCGGGTACAGGCCTGGCCCCACCATCTCCCTCGTCGACGACGCGATGCGGCGGCGCGCGAGCTTGCGCAGGTGGGCGGAGGAAGAAGGCTGCGGCGGCGGCGGATAGGAGGAGGAGGAGGTGGAGGTTGCGGGAGAGGAGAGGAGAGGAGAAAATAAAGGCAGAGAAAAAAAACACGGCGAGGCGAGGCTGCGTGTGGGCCCTGATAAACCCTAGATTTATTTTGTTTCTGTTTTATCTCTTTTTCTTCGTTTTTATCTTTATTTATACTTTGCTTCTGTTATGTCAGTAGAGTTCAAATGACGTTGTTATCTCTAGGTGTCTCAAGTATCTAACCGTCCTTTGATATCATCTTGGTTTTGGATCTTTTTTTTTTGTTCAAAATTCAAATGGTTTATAAATTTGTGATGATATCAGGTGCAAAATGGGTTAGTATTGCAAATAAATGTAAATACTATTTGATTGAATCTAAATTTCACATTTTCATAATTCACAATTGAAAGTATATTTTATGCCTCTTATCATCTGCATGTTAACTTATCAGCCACAATATTTTGAAACTTAATTTTGATGTGTTTTCACCGCAATCTAATTTTCAGCATTGGCTTTTACACCCCAACATTATATATATATATATATATATATATATATATATATATATATATATATATATATATATAACTTATGGAGAAATTATGGAGGAGGTGATGGATTTAAGTGGGAATAGTACTAATATTCAATCCACTTTAGATTCTATGGTACCTTCTTCTAATAGTATTTCTCATGGAAAGAAAGGTAAAAAAAAATAATAATAATAATAATTATTAGTTTTAAATGAAAGGAATATTTTGGAATTGTGATGGGTTCAAGGACCCGAAAAAACATAAGTTTGTTTCTGATTTAACCAAAGAACATCAACTTGATTTTATTGTTTTATCTGAGACTGTTAAAAAAGAATTTTCTACAGCTGCTCTTAATAATCTTTGTGCTGGTAAAGATTTTTTGTGGCACTGTAAACCTCCTAGGGGCAGATCTGGTGGTCTTCTTTTGGGTATTAATTTACTAAATTTTGACGTTGGTTTGATCGATGAGGGGGAATTTTACATTAAGTTCCACTTACGAAATAAGGCTGATAATTTTAAATGGGCCTTAGTTTTGGTGTATGGACCTGCACAGAATGAGATTAAGGATCAATTCCTTGCAGAATTAGTTAACATGTGTAGTCATGAGACCTTACCAATTCTTATTGGTGGTGATTTTAATATTATTCGTAGTCCTAATGAAAAAAATAATAACAATTATGATGATAGATGGCCCTTTTTGTTTAATGCTATTATTGATGGGTTGTGCCTTAGGGAGATACAATTGTCTGGTAGGAATTTTACTTGGGCAAATAACCTGGAACACCCAACATATGAGTAACTGGATAGTGTTTTAGTGTCAACGGAATGGGAGCAAAAGTATCATTTATCCTTTGTCGTTGCTCTAAATAGAGATATTTCAGACCATACTCCTTTGCTTCTAAATACAAAATCTTCCTCTTTTAGTAACGCTCAACATAGTTTTAAGTTTGAACTTGGTTGGCTGTTACGTGATGGATTTGTTGATATGGTAAAGGACGTTTGGTCTGGGGTTGATGAAGGTAATACTCCTATGGAGCGATGGCAAGCAAAAATTCGCTGCTTAAGACAGCATCTTAGGGGTTGGGCTAAACATACTAGTGGCTTATACAAAAAAGAGAAAAAGCATATTTTAGATAAGTTGGATGCGCTGGATAAAAAGGTTGAGACTGTTGTTTTGTCTTAAGAGGAAGTTGATATTAGATGGTTTTTTAGGAATAGGTTATCTGCGATTCTAAGGGAAGAAGAAATTAAATGGTATCAGAGGGCTAAGACTAAGGATATTATGGAGGGTGACTCTAATACAAAATATTTCCATTTAGTGGCAAATGGAAAACATAAGAAAACTAGAATTTATCAATTACAGGAAGGTGATCAATTAATAAGAGGTGATGCTAATTTAAAGTCGCATATTACCACTTATTATAAAGGTCTTTTTGGACCTCCTGATGAGTCTGACCTTCAGTTCGATGAAAATTATATTGCTGACATTCCTCAAGTTTCACATTTGGAGAATGAAGCTTTAACTAAGGAATTTACTGAAAATGAGGTTAAGGATGCTATTTTCCAAATGGAACATAACAAAGCTCCGGGTCCAGATGGATTTCCTGCTGAGTTTTACCAAGTTTTCTGGAATGTCATTAAATTTGACCTCTTAGAACTATTTAAGGATTTTTCATTCTGGGAGTTTGCCTTTATATTCGCTTAACTTTGGTACTATTATTCTTTTGCTTAAGTGTGCTGAGGCTATGAAGATTCAACAGTATAGACCTATATGCCTACTTAATGTTAGCTTTAAGATTTTTACCAAAGTTGCTACAAATAGAATAATGGATGTTGCCCAAAAGGTAATTAGTCCTACTCAAACTGCGTTCATTCCTGGGAGGAATATTATGGAAGGGGTGGTTATTTTACATGAGACTTTACATGAATTACATCGCAAAGATAAAAGTGTGTAATTTCTAAGATTGATTTTGAGAAAGCTTATGACAAAGTTAGATGGCCTTTTTTACAACAAACTTTGAGAATGAAAGGCTTTTCTCCTAGATGGTGTGAGTGGATAGCATCTTTTGTTCAAGGCGGTCATGTTGGTATAAAAGTTAATGATTAAATTGGTAATTGTTTTCAAACTTTCAAAGGTCTTAGGGAAGGGGATCCTTTATCTCCTATTCTTTTTAATATAGTAGCTGACATGCTTACTCTATTGATTAAGAGGGCTAAAGAGGCCGGTCTCTTGAATGGGGTTATTCCTCATCTTGTTGATGATGGTTTGTCTATCTTGCAATACGCAGATGATACTATTATCTTTTTGGAGCATGACTTGCAACAGGCAAAGAATTTGAAACTGATTTTATCGGTCTTTGAAAATTTATCTGGCCTAAAAATTAATTTTCACAAGAGCGAATTATTTTGTTTTGGTCAGGCAAAGGAATGTTATGAGCAATATTCTGAGATTTTTGGTTGCAAGTTAAGGGCCTTTCCTTTTAAATACCTTAGAATTCCGATGCATTTTAGGAAGCTTTCTAATAAAGATTGGAAACTTATTGAAGAGAGAATTGAGAAAAAGCTTAGTAGTTGGAAAGGTAAGCATTTATCTGTTGGTGGTAGATTGGTGTTGATTAATTCTCTTCTTTCAAGTTTAGCAATGTTTATGATATCTTTTTTTTGAGGTGCCGAAAGGGGTCCTTCATAAAATTGATTATTATAGATCACGATTCTTTTGGCAAGGGGATGATCATAAGAAAAAGTACAAGCTCACTAGATGGAATGTTGTTTGTCAACCCAAGGACCGGGGGGGGGGGGGTCTTGGGATTCATAACCTGGAGATACAAAATAAATGTCTTTTAAGTAAATGGTTGTTTAAGCTAATTAATGAGGAAGGGGTTTGGCATGACTTATTGAAGAGGAAATATCTTTATAATAAGTTTATAACCTAGGTTGTAAAAAAAAGGTGATTCCCATTTTTGGTCTGGTCTTATGAATGTCAAAAGTACTTTCTTAAATATGGGTTTTTGGATTGTCAATAATGAGGAACAAATTAGATTTTGGGAGGATAAGTGGCCAGGTAACTTGGCTTTTAAGGACAAATATCCATCTTTGTACGCAATTGTTCGTAGGAAAACATCTTCTATTGCCACTGTAATGGGTTCTGTTCCGCTTAATGTTTCTTTTAGGAGAGCTTTAGTTGGTCAGAATCTTGCTTGTTGGCATGAGTTGTGTGTATCTTTAGTTCATATTCAGTTGAATGATTCGTCTGACAGTTTTAGATGGAATTTCCATCAGAATGGGTTGTTCTCGGTGAGGTCTATGTACCTAGCTTTAATTAATAATGGCTATATCGATAGGAATAAGTGTATTTGGAAGCTTAAGCTGCCACTTAAGATTAAAATCTTCATGTGGTACTTGCTTAAAGGGGTTGTGGTAACTAAGGATAATTTGGCAAGGCGTAACTGGAATGGTAGCTTGAGGTGTTCATTTTATTTGAAGAATGAGACTATTCAACATCTCTTTATTGATTGTCATTTTGCGAAGTTTCTGTGAAGAGCAGTTCAATTCTCTTTTGGCTTTAATCTTCCAGTTAGCATTTCTCATATTTTTGATGGGTGGCTTTTGGGAGTTGATAAGAAAATGAGTAAACTGATACTTGTTGGAGCCTCTACCATTTGTTGGGCAATATGGCTGAGTAGGAACGATATGTTTTTTGATAAATCACCGTCATTTTCCTAATATGCAGGTCATTTTCAGAGCAACTCATAGGCTTCGGTTTTGGACACAACTACAAAGGTGTGATGAAGATGAAGAGTATTTAAAAGTTGCATGTCGGAAGTTGGAGACTATGGTTATGCAACTTTTTGCTAATTATGGTTGGCGATTTACAAATAGACTTTAATAATTGTGATCTCCTTATGATAATTTGGATTCTTTATTTTTGTTATGGTGTGTTCTATTTAATTAGATCTACACTATGTTCTTAAACGTTTCTATGTAATAATTGGCTGTAACTCTATTTGAGTAAAGGCCAGGATATTATATTCTATTATCTTAAAAAAATATAAAAAACTTTTTTCAAAATTTTATTATAATCGTTCCGTTTATTTTGTCATGACTTATCAGTCATAACTCAAAAGGTCAAAGCCTATGTCAACTAACCTGGTTGCGCAGCTATAATTATGTGTTGCTTTTGTTGTGCCCCATAGCATTTTCATTTTTTCAGAGTAGCTGAATACACAGGCTGGAGATGTGGCTGTCTAGCCTGCTGAGACTTGAGAGCTAGAGCATCAAACGGGTTTATTCTTTTCCAAACCATGTGGTTGAATGTAAGGATTCTAAGGGATATATTCTCTATTCAACAAGATGTACATGATTGAGCGATGTATAATCAAATAGTCCTTTTGATATTGTGTCTAAACTTTTGATCAAAATCTTGTCTAGCTGGATTCATATGTTCTTAGGTTCCAAATCATGAATGCATTGAAATTGTATACAGTGCATATCGGTATAATGGAAAATATTGAAAATGCGACAAAGGTCCATGATATATACATATCTTGATCCAATGGTCCAATGGCCAATGGATAATAAATACATAATACCGTGTGTGGGTTTTTATTTCCATTGCAGCTTAAATGTAACTAAGGCTGTATTCTTTTCTTTAAAACCAGGAAATAGAGAAATAAAATAGTTCTTTTCTCCCTGTGCTGCTAGATTCTTATATTTTCGTGGAACCCACCGTATTGCCTGCTTATACATATATATATTGTGAGATTTTCAATAACAAATACTTACTTTTTCCCTAACTCCAAACTGTAACTTCTTTGTTTTCCGTTAACATGTTTTTTTCAAACTATTAAATGGTGTGTATGTGTGTTTTTTTTTGCAAAATCTTTTATATAGAAGTTTATTTTAAAAATCAAATAAACTTATATTTAAATTTTATAATAATTAATATTCAATTAATTATACTATAATGGCTTACTTCGTTTTAGCTGTCGTAAAAAAGCTAAACCAAATATATCCAAACTAGGCCTAACTCTTCATCAGCCAATGGGTGAATGTACTGTGAAAGTATAGCACGAATGTCATTTGAGGTTCCATTAGAAAAAAGTAGAAAAGCAAAATAAAAAGGGCAAGTTAGGGATGACTTAGGATAAAGAAAGAGTTGGATGTTGATTTACAAGCCATGGTACATTAGGCAATTAAAATTCGACTAAGGTGACATTCTTATAAAGTTGTCTCCATAGCAAACACGGTAATTTTAGTTAAAAAAAATGAACTTAGGTTGTGTTCGTTGCTCCATGTTGGAAACTTATCCTCCCACACGAAAAACGAGGTGACTTATTAGAGCATGATTAATTAAGTATAGTATAAGCTAAAAACATAAAAAAGAGATTAATATGATTTTTTTCAAGCAATTTTTCTATAATTTCTTTTCAAGTATTAGCATTTTTTCTATTTTTTTAAAAAAAGAACGCATCATTTAGTAGTTTAGGAAACGTGTGCGTGAAAAACGAAGGAGCTAAGGTTAGCAAAGAGGATAAACGAAAGACATGACATTGCTGATAAATCTATAAATATAATGCATTATGAAATAAACAAATAAAGTGAGACATAGAGAAAAAAAACCACCTCCAACATTTTTCAAATGAATCATGCTTAAAAGGCAAATTTTGCTACATGACACTCATATTTTATGTAATTAGCTGATAGATATCGCAAAACGTGTTACTGCTGAAAGATACCTAAAAAACTAGTAATTTGCCGAGGACACTTTCGACTCAATTGGAGAGAAAAATTCTCCAAAAGGATGAGGATGCCCCTAAGACCAAAAACTTCCAAGCTGAGGCTAGAGTGAAAATGGAATATGATGTATGCTAGCGATATACTTGGGGTGATGGCAAATTTAAAGTTGCATAATTTTCAAATTTTCACTCCATGTTTGAAGCATGTGGTACTAGGGACATTCTCATCTTTCCTAAGAACTTATCTCTTCAATTGAGGCGAAAGTGTCATCTAGCAAATTATTAGGGTATCTTTCAACCGTGACACGTTTTTTTACGACTACCAGCAAATCACACAAAATTTGAATGACCTGTAGCAAAATTTACCAGTTTAAAATAGATGAAGAGGGCAAAACCTACACATCAAAATATCATTTCAAGCCCATAATCCTACCCAAGCCAACATGGCCCAGGCTTTGAGGGCTGTGTCTATGTAGCCCAAAATCAATTAAACAAAAGGTTAAGGAGATGTTGGTTTAGGCCCTGTTTGATTCAGCTTAGGATTATTATAATCTGAATTATTAGAAGTAAGCTGAAAATAAACAAGTAGATTATTATGATAGATTATTATAATCTATAAGCTAGATTAGTATAATCTAATAATCTCCTAGGGAGGAGCTTTTTTCTGATTATTGAGTGGTTAAAGACCCACTACCCTTAGATGCCTCCAATAATCTAGAGAAACAAATAACTCACAGCTTATTCTAAACCTGCTTATTATAATCCAGTTTAGAGTAATCTAATTTAATAATCTTGATTACAATAATCTTAAACTGAACAAACAAACCCTTAGCTAGGCCTAATGTTGGAACAGCCAGAACATCTTGCTTTTTGGTAGGCTTGTTAGGCTTTGTTATTCCAACTAGAAATTTCCTTTTGAAAAGCGAATGAGAATAGCAGAAATATGTTAGAATGTAAATTAAAGAATTAACCAATCCAAAACATATGGAAATTTACAGGAAATTTGCAGGAGTTTTTAACCCAGATGTTTTGCTCTTTTTTTTTGGGTAAAAATAGAGAAACTGTTTCTTCTGCAAAGGAAAGCAACGCTGTCTTTTCTTTGTCCAAAACAAACTCAAGGCCCCATCAAACGGCATATTTGCAAACGAAAAATAATTAGTGAATAAAACTTTTATATGCGTGTTCTTAGCGATCTAAAAGCAACGACTGAAAAATAAACTTCAATGAAAAAACCTCAAAATCAGCTTCAAATTTAAGGTTAAAAATTCAAATTTTGTCTGACCAGCATAATAATAAGCGAAAAGATGAGACCGTCGAGGAAAAACATTCTACAGAAATAAACCTGTCAAATAAAAAGTTCTATTTATAAATAAACAGGCAAGTGTTTGACTTTCTTGGCCTAATGTATTAGGTTTTCTGAGAAGGGAATGCTGTTCTTTATTACTTATCCATTTTGAAATATAGCAACCTACATGTAACATTATACTACCTCCATTTTTAAATGCATAATGTTTTTAAATATCACCACTTATTTTATTAAAAATATATATGTAAATATAATTTATTATGTTATGACTTGTTGTATCATTAAATACTTTAAAAATGGCTTATATTTTCTTATGCACACTAAAATTTTAAATAAGATGTATAGTCAATTGTGAAGCACGAAAGTCAACATCGTACATGACAAAGGAAAAAAATATGTGTTGTTAATACATTTTCTAATCAAATATTACCGTAATGTACACCTCCCTCAAAAAAAACCAAAACACTTTCCAGGCTCATCCTCGTAAGTTATATTTTTTCTGGACGATGGTATTTTATTATGTACAAAGATGATATGGACTTCATCCGTAAAAAGAAAATCAATCTAGGAGTGAATACATCCCTCTAGTATAACGCGAATCTGGAGTTCTATCCTATCAGATTAAGTTTTTTTTATAGAGAAAGTTACCACAAAGTTATGCAACAAATCACCTATAAACATCCTGTCGTACTAAGATAAATCCCATGGCATCATCAGCCGCCCAACAATAGGCATAAGGTTATCAGTATCCTGATTCGTATCCTAGCATCTTACGATACTACGATCTTACCAAGCCGAAACGATACTGATCCCACATATTATCCTAATATCTCGATTCTACTATTCATTACTACACGATCCTACGAAATCTTAGGTGGTATCCTGATCCTACGATCTCTACGATACTACAAAATATTGTTTAAAATAACATGGTTTGAAAATAATGTAAATAAATATGCTCAAATTTATATAAAAATCAGTTAAATATATCATATCCAACGTGGTTTCTCTTGATAAATATCTCTATTTGCATGATATATATCATTACTGCATTTATTTTATATAGAATGGCTATATATACTTAATATAAATATTAATTAAACTTTAAAAAGTAAATCTTATAATATGTCGATACTACGATACGATATTACTTTGAGCAAAACGATTACTTTGAGCAAAACGATAGTACTTGGTATTCGATCCTGACGACCTTGATAGGCATAAGCCACAACACTGTGGATCTCAAAGAAAAGTCATAACAATGTGCATCACCATCAGCTGCCCAGCATCGATCAATTCTTCAAGACGATCCAATAATAATCCCTTCCCCTCCCCATCCAAAAGCACCTTTTAAATTATTCCGCGATTTCGCAATCACCCGAATTCACTTCGTGTTATCCCCAAATCTCGCGTCATCTCTCTTTGACCTGGGCCGAGCAATCGATCATCCCAATCCACTCGGGCTTTAAACAAATCGCTGCAAATTTGTTGTTTTCCCCTTAAATTTTTATGCCAAGATCGCTTAAATTCAACCGGCCAGGTGGGGATTTCCTAGGAGAGGAAGGCGATGGCGCCGCCGCGGAAGCAGCAGCAGGAGGAGGAGGAGATGGTTGCCGGCGGAGGCGAGGCGGCGGCGCTGCGGGCGCCGGCGGACGTGATCGCGCGGGTGTTCTCGCAGCTGGACTGCGTCGACCTCCTCAGCTGCTCGCTTGTGTGCAGGTCAGTGAGCAAGCACGACGCGATTCCCGGTTGTTGCACGCGGCGTGTTCGACGTAATGCCCACCCCGACGCGTCGGGATCGCTCGATGCAGTGAATGGAATCCATTTCGCTCGATTTCTCCGAGTCAATGGCTATGATGTAGCTTGCTTTCTGTTGGTATCTGCCTTTTCTTACAGCCTGGATCGTAGCTGATAACTCTGCTCTGCACAGTGGAGAGTTGAATTGATGATGGATTAATCGTTGGTGAATTAGGAAGCAACCAACTTGACTCCATCTGTGGATCATGATCCTAATTTAAGGTTTTTATAAAGAAAATACAGCCAAGTAAACATCCATTATATTTCTTGCTCCAACGTGTAACTACACATGAGTTCAATCACTGCTTGATCAGTTTCTAGACCTTAGCAGATTCTGAAGCTGTGTCTTTCTTAAAAAGAAGTTAATACTGAAACAAAATTACTCATCTTTTCTTCTCATGTTACCTCAAGCAATTTGTTCAGTACCCCTTCTGACCTGAAATTTACTCATCACTTGTGAATCATCAGGCAATGGTACCGCGACTCGGCGGAGCTGCGAGAGGAGTGGAGAAAGGAGTACATGGAGGCCTGGAACCAGTTTGGTCTCTACGTCAAGCAGCAGCCGCAGCAGCCATGCCCGACCTGCTCAAGTTCGATAAGAACCCTGCGAAGCTTGTGTTCCTGAGATCTGATGCTCCTTTCATTCCCTGTCATGCCATTTTCACAAAGGCAAAGCATAGCAGATAGCACCAACTTCTGTATTGCACATGAGCATTGGTGGTGGCAGATTTGTGTGTTTTGGGTAGTGTCAGTGCTGCCTCTGCAACAGATTCATCAGTATGTATGTACATGGACATGGTGAATAAAACTGATGTTAGTTACATGGTGGATTGCTCTTCTGTATAATTGTATTGTTGATTGGTGTGTAATGCAGTAATGCAATGTGCCTCTTGATATATGCAAGAAAATTCATGTGAACAAAACCAAGCAGCAAAAGTAGGAATCTGCCATTAATTGAGCCACCAAAAACCAAGCTACATGCACACCATTATTATGAACATTGCCTCTAGGCCCTGTTCACATAAACCCCTCCAGCTTTGCACAACACAGCCTGATATCCATATTATGGTACACATCAAGCTCAGTCTGATTCAGATGGATTTTCCACAACCATATATACAACACAGAATAATATCACCAAATTATATCCTGGAACTTGCAATCTGTTGTAGGTGATATACCAACCAGTATTATAATATATGTCTGACAAATGGTTTACGGATATAAGTAATGAGCGCAACTCATGAAAGTCTTAACAACCATCTACTCATCTAGTAGGTAACAAGTATAAGATCCACAACTTAAGAGAGATTGGCATGCGTGTAGACCTAAAATATATTACTTAACCATTGCTCTAACAGTTTATTTCACACGATATGGTTCTAGGATAGTGATGAAGAACTCCATGCTGCTTGCAAAACAGAAGCCATCATTCAGTCCTTGCGTTCGGCGTTGGCCTGGAGGAGGCCATCTCTTATCTGCGCCGCGACATCCTTGACTGCTCCAGGGCCATGGGGGATGAACACTGAGGTGGACTTGGAGGAGGCCCCAATCTCCTTCATGGTGTCAAAGTACTGGGTAACAAGAACCATGTCCATGATATCCTTTGCAGTGGTTCCAGGGACATTCTCCGAGAAGGCGAGCACGCTGTCTCTGAGCCCATCCACTATGGCCTGACGCTGCCTCGCAATACCGACACCAGCCAGGTACTTGGACTCTGCCTCTCCTTCAGCTTTCTTGATCTGTAGGATCTTCTCGGCTTCGGCTTTCTCATTGGCTGCCACCCTCAATCTAGCAGCTGCTCAACAATACCATAAATCAAGATGTTAGATGGAAATAATTCCGAGTACATGCTACAGAATCAAAAACAATCAATCAATGTGTAAATGATTATGTGATTGATGAAAGGAACTATTGCCAACTCAATCTTTGTCGAGAAGATCGAAAGCAAGCAACAATTATGCAGGGAAAGGGCAATGGTTACTTGCCTGCGTTGATCTCATTCATTGCTCTCTTGACATGGACATCAGGCTCAATATCAATGATCAGAGTTTGCACAATCTCATACCCATATGCAGACATTGCCTACAACAATAATAAATCCAGTCAGTCCCAAAAAAAAAATGTTTTCTTGTCTCTAGGATAGCAAATAGTAGACAAACCTTTTCAAGCTCATCTTCAACAGCCTTTGCAATATCATTCTTCTGCTCAAATGCATCATCCAAGTTCAGCTTTGGAACAGTAGCTCTAATGACTAAAAATAAGCAATGTTGCCCAATGAGAAACATAGAATTCCTTTCCTTCACTAATTAAAAACTTAGCATGTATATATGATGCTCAAAAACTGAAACTGTTAACTTCAACTAGCCTAGCAAAGAACACATGAAAACAAAACTATATAGGAAAAGAGATGGAGGCTTCCACATGTGAAATAGAATTTCATACAGATGGAAGTGCAGAACATTTACCATCAAAGACATAAGACTGGATTTGTTCCCTGGTGTTGCTTAGTTTGTAGAAAGCATCAGATGCCTTGTCAGCAAGAGCACGGTATTGCACAGATGCAACAACAGTGACAAAGACATTGTCCTAAATTCACAAATATCCATACATTAGAGCTAGGAAAAAATATACCAAGTGAGTTATCTCAAAGAGGTTGATGAAAATGCATCTGGGTTTCACTTGATAACAGAAATATGTTCTTCACTCATATTGTTCATATTCCAGCAAAGCATGAAACAGAGAAAAAATAGAACGAGATTGGAGTAAACCTTTGTCTTTGTTTCGCAGCGGACATCCAGCTGCTTCACACGCAGTGAGAGGTAACCAGCAATTTGTTGTCCTATGCACCAAGGTAAGAAGTGGCATCCAGGCTCTAGAACCTCACTGAACTTGCCGAAATTTTCTTTGATGGCTACAGTTGACTGATCAATCTGTACTAAACCCAAACACTGACCCATGTCTTACCTGCAAAAGAAAACGACTTAAACTTGAAAGACGGTTCAGATACTGCAGAAAGTATAATTTTATTTATTTAACATCTCACAAGTGAAGCTTGCAATGCAAAATCAGTGAAGGTATCACTGAAAAGCGAGGCTACAAATTTTAGGATATGCTTCACAATAATTTGTACAGATTGAAGTTAACAGTTGAAATGTTGAATCATGCCCAACCAGAATGACATTACCTGATGACAAATATAAAGTAGTTCGTAATGCAGCTCAATGCTTTGAAAATTAGTAAATCTGAGACACCACAAAACAGCTCAATCATATCAACTCGTGGCACAACATCATCCCAAAGAACTCATCCCATCTAATTATTTCCAATAAGCACATTCTTGAGACAGTAAAAAGGTGGATCATATGCAATCAAAATAATAATACATCATGGAAACTTATAAAAATATATCTACATGAAACACCACAACACTTAGAAAATTGCGAAGAATGAGTCACAAAAACCTTCTGCATTATCCGTTAGAAAAACTAGAAGGAAAAACAACTGATCAGATCAGCGAGCAGGGCAAGACAAACAACTGATGGCGCACTAAAAAAACACTTGGATCGAAGTAAACGATCGCCACCAAGATGCAAATTTCTAGGCCACCTAAAGGCAAACTAAACTAGCACACCCAAACTACATAAACAGATCCATCAAACAAACCCGCAAAAACGACTATCGAACCCAAGCTTTTTAGTAGGATTTAAACACGCTGAATATACCCCACAAAAAAGAAGAAAATATTTCTTCCACTTTAATTTTTCACAAGCATAACCATCTCACAAAATCCCCCCAAAGAACCCCAGGCCCGTGCCCGCATTATCAAAATCCATCTAATAGTCGGAGAGGAGATGAAAACCTTCAAGAAATCCTCGAAAACCTTCTTACCACCTTCTTACCTTCGATCGAGGCAGAGGAGAATCCGACGAAGAATTCAAATTCGCCGAAGCAAACACTGGGAGGAGATGATTCGAGAGCGGTTGCGGCTTTGATTTGCTTTGGGGTTTTGAGAGCTCCATCGTGTGGGGGTCTATATATACAGACGCGGTCGAGAAGTAGAGGCGGTGCTCTTTAATTTAATTAATTACCGCGATGGACGGCCCAGATCTTCTCCCGATGACGATCGGACGGCGGTGATTCGCCTGTCGTCGAATATGGTAGTCGCGGATACTTCTTGGTGACGGGAAAGGACTGTAATTAGGAAATAGTTTTATTTTTGGTTGATGTTTTAAGAAAGTTTCTAGTAGGGTTTTATTTTGGTCCATATTTACCATGTCCTGATCGATATATTTATTACGTTTTCTTTTAGAAAATGAGATAAAATTTTGGTTGAAAGTTTGGCGGTAACATTGGCAAGTTTTAAATTTTTGTAGAAAAAATGCCTATGCGTTGCAACGGGTGAATGCTATTCTTTTAATTGTATTATTGTTATACGGTTTAGTTACGATAAAATTTTTTGTGAGAATTCACTTGGATATTTTTTTTAGAAAATCATAATATGCAATTAGGAGTCCGACTTTTATCTCAAGTTAGCATGCAAGTTTTTTTAAAGAAATTTCTTATAAGACTTCTCTTTTGTATTTCCATAAGCAAACAAACTTAAAATCTGACTCATACACAGATTTGTATTTCCAAAAGGGAACGAACATGAAAACCGACTCAAATACAGATAACGTACCAAAATATCAGAAAAACATCTTCAATTTTTAAAATAGTAGAGAAGAGATAGAGATTATCTAAAAAAAATTTGAAGTATATTTTCCACGAACCCACCGGGAAATACCGTGTAAACTTTCAATACAAGAAGAGAAACCACATAGACTAAAAATATCGTCGATTTTCTAAAAATGAGTTATGAGATATTTCTAAATGTGCAAGCATCTCTGTCACATTTCCTTTTTATGTTTGGAAAGATGTACTATATGAATTATGAAAACAGGCATGGTTTCCAATGGTCCATATGCAATGCACCTATATATAGGAAGATTATATGCCTAAATGATGACCTGCGTGAATTAGGAAGGACACATTATTGGTATAATATAATAGCACTGGCACACATAATTGGATCGTTCCTTGCAAGCTACTATCTTCGAGTAATACTTGAAGTTGCAAGTGGCATCCTGCATCATCTCACTAGCTTACAAGGCCTAACTTGTAATATGCCCGTGTTAAACGCTACGGTACAATTCTATTTGTCTTTAATTATTTCTAAAATTTAATGTCATCAAAAAATATTTTTATATGATCTGTGCATTTGAACTTTAATTAAATCATATCGTACATAAAATATATTTCACGTAAAGTGCAGTACTATGATATTACGTGGGCTCAATAAAACTTTACAAGACTTAATTATATATAATCACTTAAGTATACAATATAAAAGGGCAATATACGCATAAAAATATGTTTGGATCATATTGTCATACTATCAAAAAGTCATAGTAACTGATTCACATTCAGTTTCAGCAAAACAATACACACATAAAAAGGCAATATTCAGATATTGCTGATTCAGTCTCAGCAGTAGGAACAACCAGGAAATTTGTACCGGTCCTAGAAATCGATTCAATCACAAGCAATACTGAATAGGCAACATAACAACAAAGTTTCATCGAATTTGGTTGTGCATTTCACAAGCAGTATTAAATAGGCCTAAACGACAATGTTTAATGAACTTTCTTGTGTAATTCACAGTAAATACTATTTTATCCTAAGGCCAAAACACAGTAGCGACTATTAAATCATGGTTCATTCTCGGGGGGTTCATCGGAAACGTTGTCATTGCAAATCTTCATTGTTATCTCGATGGGAGAAGACCAGCGAGGATCATATCCTTCTCCCACCTTCTTTTCTCACCTCGTCCTTCTTCTACCTTCTTGCACTTGTAGTCTTCCATGGAACTCTCAACACGCCAGCAACCATCGCATATGAACTGAAACATCATCATGATGGCATTCGCGTGGCCCATGTAATAATTCCCCTTGTTTGCTGTTTGCCCTGACGAAGGCTGCACCTTCGCATCATCCTCAGAGTTCATTGACTCCTTAGATGTGGCTTGATGTGGTGAAAAATCCACATCATCCATTGATGCCATGCCTTACTACAATACAAAAGAAGTAGGAGATCAATAGGTGCAAACTGAAGTATATAATAATTTCCAATACAAGAGAGATAGATTGGAGAACGATACCAAGATGATGAGTTGAAGTTCAGCGGTCCTATGCAGCCGGCAATCAGTGATCAATAATTTTTCTTGGTTCACCCACATATATATAGGCTAAGGAGGATAATGTTACCATTGCTGCTATCATGATATTTATGGAAAAACATAGCAATATTGTCTTGTATGTCTTGTGAGTTGACATGTATGGGCATGCAACACATGGAAATATTGCTAAAATAGCAGCTGATAGAGATTTGGATATGATCTGCTAACCTTAACTCTGATCTGCTGCAGGATAGCGTAATTGAGATATAATATATGATCAAATATTTTGTTACTATGTTAAAAAATAGCAGGATATTGTCAATGTGATTTTATGCAATTTAAAATATAATAGGTGGGGTTTCATGAAATTTACTTTTAAAAGAATATATATGTTTCGGCAATAGAGCACAAAATGAGATTATTTAATATTCAAAGAAGAACGTTGATGTTTTCCATCACATCTTTTTCTATCTTTCGAAACCAATGCAGTTCCTAATGTACCACTTCACCATTAGTGCATAGACATAAAAGTCCAAACCATCTATAACCATATAATGTTTGATTATCTCGTTTACAATAGAGTTTATTATTTGTATTTTTCTTATAGACCATAAAAAATAGCTATTCTTATACACATACCACCAAACATAATTTGTTCAGACTGCATAATACAATTGACTCCACAGATGTTCCTCAATCTTGTTTTTCAGCTTCAGCTGTAAAAATAAGAGAAATACAATAATTAGCTCAAAAACAGTCCTAGTAATATGCCCGTACTAACGCTACGGTTATATTTTTTTGATGTAAACCAAACAACCAAAATGTAAAATATGTTTTTGTTAATGTAGTATTGGAGTAGTATAGATTTAAGCTTCACATAAATATATAAGACCTCTGCTAGGGATCATGCATGGGTTTTCAAGCTTCATGTAAAGTCATGAGCAGAGATCAAAATATAGTAGATCAGTATCCTTTCCATAGATTTGGTCAACAATTAAAAGTCAAAATGTCATACAGGACCAAGAAGCTAAGCCACAAAATTTATATCCTTTGTATTTGTACAAAAGTAATTGAAGAAAAGCCATTCGAGAAGCCACAAAGATTTCCAACTTTTGCATTTCTAGAGAAGTAATTAAGAATAAAATCAGCCATTTGTGTATATCCCAATTTATACAGGCCATTTTGATAATATTGTATCTCTAAGAGGTCATGGTGTTCCCTGACTTCCTGTTATTGTTATAAATAGAACAATCAAAATGAGCTAACATGACATCATTATTTTATTGTGATCCTGCTATTCTGCAATGACAGAAGACAATGGGCAACTAAACTTTGGAAAGAATATGTGCAATCATTCCCTGTGTACTTAATCACATAACACAATGATAATATGCATGCTAGGTCCTAATTCAAATACCCATCGAAGAAAAGGATAAGATCTTGATACAAGCCTTTCAGGTTGAGGTGCCAGGTTAGGCTAGATTCCCTTTGATGGTACATATGCTGATGATCTGCACCCATGCAAAACAACACCCTTTTAAGATACAAATGTCAGTTTGCCAAGAATGTAATAAAAAATTAAAAACCAGCAAAATGAACCAGTGAATCAATTTATGGAACAACCACCAAACATGAGAGATATTGATGGTCACCGTGGCAAGAGTTTTAATTCTATTAATGGGCATATCCCATATTGCTCAGAACAAGGTTGGATACAAGCCATAGTGCTGCCATGGAAATTACCATACAGATGGTTTTGGGTTTTAATCATGGCATGGTTTAATCATAGGTTGGGTTCAAAGGTTAAATAGCCACCCCGACATTCTTTCCAAATGTTGATTAAACAACATATTTTGTCCAAAAGCATATATTTCTTCTTGTGTTACATGTCCTCTTTCCTAAGATGCAACTTCAAAATTCAGGCAATAACAGTTAAACGGTATACTACTATGTTTGTTTGGGTAACTGAACCCAGGTATACAAGCCTAGCCTTCAGCACACATTTAGCGAGAAGGTACTGCAACCCCACCTGAGAGCAAAGGTTGGCGATGGTGAAGACGGTGGCGGAAGTTACGTTGTTGATCAGCACGGGCTGCGCCTCAGTCGAGCTTAGGTACCACGAGACCACCTTGGCATCGACCCCAACCCCGCCGCTCATACTGCTCGGGAGTGGCATGAAGGCGGCATCCAGGCACGGCGCCGACCTCTTACAGATTCTAAAACCTGCACCACAAAATCGAGTAAACATCAAACACACAACCATAGGCCCCCCTGATTCCACATACAGAAAGGAGAAATCCTAATAACACCTTTTGAGTTGGAGGTTGGGGGAGCTTGGGTGTGAGGAAGGCGGATCGCATGCTGTCAGCAAACGACGCAGCGGGAGACTCCCTGTTAAATGGAATCAGGAACTTCAGTCCATGGGAACCATTAGTGTGTCCAGCTTAATGGTTCACCAAAAACAAGCTTTACTAAACCATCACGAAGGTGTAAAATAAATTATTTATACTCTAGCTTAATTTGTCTACCAAAAGCAATGGATGGCGGAAACATGAACGTTTAATTAGTTCATCCATCTTTGATCACTAAATCTTGTACTTGAGAGCAACAAGTTATTTTACGTAATAACCAGGACAAATTATTTGGTTAATAAATTCCTAAAATGCAGTCTGTTTGGCAAAAGAAAACAAGCAGACAAGCAGACACTCAAAGATGTATCACATCTGACTTCTAGTGTCAGTGATATTGTACACATTTATTTTTCTTCTAAACCACGAATTCATTTTTCTTCTAGGATCACTGATATTGTACACAATCATTTTTCTAAACATTCGGAAGAAAGATATATTGACCCATGGCAAGTTTTGTTTTTCTGAATTTGGCATATATATTGTATATGAATTTTATAGCCTTGGACAATCATGTTTCTGTTTTATTTATTTTTTTAAGTTGGGGGGAGACCATGTTTCTGAAATGGCTCATCTGCCCGATTGGCTTGATCTGGAAAAAAGAAAAACAAGGTCCTCACAGCCCTGCATGTTTAGTACGAACAGTCAATCAAATACAGTCTCCATCAATTTTTCTACCATGCTGCATCAACGAAGACATGGCAGAAGAGGAGGAACTGAAGGAGCCACTCACTTAGGCTTAGGAGTTCAGATGGCGAATTTCCAGGACGTTGGTGGTCCAGAGCCGTGTGCCGTTGGGGATCAGCAGCGACGTAGTCGTGGATGACGGGTGGTGACTCGTGAAGGCGGTGATGGAGGATCGGCAGGCAGCGTGGTCATGGTCATGGTCGACGGGGATCGGCAGTGGCGTGGCCACGGAAGACGGGCGGCAACTCTTGGACGCGCGACGGAGATCGGCGGCTGCGCGGTGCGGCGGAGGATGGGGATCGCGAGGAGCTAGGGTTTGCGAGGGAGAGAGAGGGGGGGATCGGAGCCAGGACTGGGAAAAGAACAATTGACATTGAAGTGGTACAAATCAACCAGGAAGAAAAAGTAAGAAAGGGGGAACATACTGGATGCTGTGATGGTAGTATGGACGTCGAGGAATCGCCTTCGACCTGATGGAGATGCGACGGAAACCGTCCCTATAGACAGCGCGCCGCAGTTTCGGCGGCGGGAGTTCCCGGTGGAGATCGGAGGCGGTGCAGAGGAAACCGGCGAGAAGGGCGACGAGCGGCGGAGTGACGCACGACGGTGGACTGGCGGCGTTCGGCGGGGAAGTTAGGTTTAGGGTTTGGAGAGCGATGGAGGCGGCGGGAGGAGTGAGAGCTAGAGGGGGCGGTGCGTGGGTTCGCGGTGCGCATCAGGGGAGGAAGCGGAGGATGCGATGTGGGGAGGTGGAGGGGGAGGGGAGCTATTCCGTACGTTAAGATTGAGATTAGATAATCTGGACCGTTGAGCGAGGAATGAAAGAATGAGTGATGAGTGAATGAGTGAAACCATTTGTTCAACTATAGGATAGATGAATCAACATTTAGGTAGGTAATGACACTCACGCGCACCAAAGCCTCTGTTTGGAACAAGGGAATAAAATCGAATTTTCGCCACCAAAATTCTTCCATCACAAACATGACTAAATATGTGAATGCTGATTTCGAGACCAAACATATGGTAACATTCTAATAAATAGATTATTCGTGGACACGAGGTTTTGAAATAACAAGCAATATACTAAAGAGAACTTTTCAAAGATACTCCCTCCGTTTCTAAATATTTGACACCGTTGACTTTTTATCACATGTTTGACCGTTCGTCTTATTTAAAAACTTTTGTGAAATATGTAAAACTATATGTATACATATAAGTATATTTAACAATGAATTAAATGATAAGGAAATAAATAATAATTACTTAAATTTTTTTAATAAGATAAACGGTCAAACATATTTAAAAAAGTAACGGCGTCAAATATTTAGACGGAGGGAATATATCTTTAGAAGCGTGGAGCAAGTAATACACGGCAATAATCTGGTGAATACGCAGAAAAGAACACAACCTCACATTCACAGCGTGTTCATGAGCCAAGAAAATTTATGACCATGCAGGAAATTGATGTTTTGCACCTTCCAGGAAACAGTGTAGAAATGATGGCATTGCCTTCTTTAAGCGAAATGCAGGTAAAACCGCGGGGTGTGTATCACTATCCGTTTCTAGGCAAAACGCAGAGAATCACGTTGCCTCTGCTGCAAGTCTGCAACCAAGACTTGGCTTGCTGCAAGAAAACAGTATGGCGCTCTGCAAATATGCATCAACAAGAGAACAAGAGATGCACAGCTGGGAAAATGCCTATAGATCAACAAGAGAGCATTTTTGGAGAACAATAATGCACTCACAACAGAACCACATTGGCATATCTACCAACCATTTTTGCATTTTAGGGTATGTGCAGTTTCGCATAAACAGTCTGGTAGGATGCACCTATGCCTCCGAAATGATGTAAGGGCAATCATTAGGAGGATCATTGTGTAATTAAATTAACCAAAGCTAGCTTACTTTGGAGGAAAAATATATAGAAAAGGGTCTATCAGCATCCAGTTAAAACCTCAGTGCAAACATCCACAAGGGAAATCTGGTACCTACAGCTCCTTTTCACCTATATCCATTTTCACATGTCAATCTACAGGAAAGATCAATTCAGATTGCACAACAATGTTCAGCCAAGCCACTCAGCCCCAACCAAGTTCCACCAACTAGACCAGGATTATGCGCCTCTAGTTATTTCACGTTCGGCTTGGGTGAGTAGCGGAACGGGGAAGCACGGGGGCCATCGGACAGGCTCCTCATCGGTTGCTGCCCGTTCCGAGCAAATGAACCCTGCACCTTAAGGGCATGGCTCCTACCATTCATGCTGCTCGAGTGCGCCATTCTCTCAGCTTGCATTGTCTGATAGAAGTACGAGGAGCTAGCCATGTCCTTGAGGTTGAGCAGTGGCTTGAGAACCTCTACCACTTGGCTCATCAGTGGCCGGGCTTTCGGGTCCCGGTTGAGACAGGCACGTGCTAACTGTGCTGCCTTCTGGGCACCTTTGACCGAGAAGTTACCCTCCAAACGAGGGTCAATTAGCTTGTAGAAGCGCTGCCTTTCTCCTAGGAGGGGGCGTGCCCACTCAACAAGGTTGTGCTCACCATTTGGGCGGTTCTTGTCCATTGACCTGCGCCCTGACATCATCTCAAGTAGCACCACACCAAAACTATAGACATCACTCTTTGATGTCAAATGGCCTGAAAAGTGGAAAAAAAATACAACAAAATTATAAGAAGTGCCATAATGAAAATCGCATAAATACCAAAGGCAACAAATCTGTGTTTGAACTTCATTTGCACAAATAATCATTGAAAAATCCAGTGCCCAGCATTAGCCTAATATTAAGAAGATTGTTGATGATATGCAGGCAATAATACATTTTCCTGGAAATCAAATGAATGACAAACATCTGCGATATGGACAACATCACTTAACTCTACAGTTGCACTCTTAGACATATTTGTTTTGCCCCTGCAAATGTGTTTTCACAACAGTGCTGGGATTTCTAATCAAACAAGACACACTTGTGCAACTACTATTAATTGTAATGACAAGTAATTAAATATAATGGTATTTCCCTTCTACATTATTTTCCCAAGATCAAGTGTAAAGGCTTAATATAGTTCATAAATAGAGCTGACATTAATTACATTAATCATCACCAAAGAAACTAATTGATACATTGTATACATATCATTACTTCTAGTTTTACATCCGAGGAACTAACTAAAATATTTTGTATATTACATTCACAATATTTTGTACATTAACCACTAATCTACTATATCATGACAATTCTTCTTATAATCATTTCCATTCCATAGATTGAAGTGTCGCCGATAAGAGAGACCGAAAGACCATAGGGTGCATAAGCTGATCGTTGATGCAAGAACTGTAATAGTAAATCGCCATATCTGACTTGTTTTTGGCATACATAGGAGAGATAAAACAAAGTGGAAGTGAAACTATCTTCAAACCAGTTATGTTTTGTCCGAGTGATGACTGATGAAGCACTTACCTGTCATAACATACTCCGGAGCTGCATAACCATATGTTCCCATTACTCGAGTAGACACGTGAGTTTTGTCACCTACAGGGCCATCTTTGGCAAGCCCAAAATCTGAGAGTTTTGCATTGTAATCCTGCAAGAGTAGCATAATATATAAAATTACAAGATGTGAATCATGTGGTGTGCAATACGTAATCCAATTCAAGGACTTAAAACTTACAGCATCTAGCAGTATATTAGATGTTTTAAAATCACGGTAAATAACTGGTCTTTCTGCTTCTTCATGAAGGAAAGCAAGACCCTTTGCTGCTCCAAGAGCAACCTTCATTCTGATGGACCAAGGGAGAGGAAGAGACCCTATAGATGAATCATAATTCATATAAGATTCAATATTTCTATCTATTTAATATTTTTTCCAGCAGCAAGATACAATGACCAAACACTTCAGAAGAGCTACTCAAATATGATTAATGATAAATTCATTCATTAAAGCACAGGCATTGTATAAAAATTGAAGTTTCAATGGCTTGAGAAACTGGTCAGACACGTACTTCTGAACAGATGGTTATCTAAACTTCCACGAGGCATGAATTCATACACCAGCAATCTTTGGTCATCTTCAACACAATATCCAATCAGCCTCACCAAATTGGGATGGTGAAGGTTACCAAGGAAATCAACCTCTGCCTGAAATGAAGCAGAACAAATGTCACAGTCATTGGGGGTTCTAATGGGAACAGTACTAAACATGAACGGAACAAAAGCAAATTGAACAATAAGAATAACAAAGCACATACCACCCATTCTTTGTGCCCTTGAAGCCCATCATGATTGAGTGTTTTGACAGCAACTGTAAGGCCCGTACCAGGTTTCACAGGTGCAGTTCCATTCTCTTCAATCCACCCTTTAAAAACACATCCAAAACCCCCTTCTCCAAGGATACTCTCAGGCCTGAAGTTCCGGGTGGCACATTTTAGATCATTGAATGCAAACTTGCGCAACTGTGAGGCAACTTTTATTTCCTCTCCAGCTTTAGATGCTGATGAACTGCTCTCAGCATTACTAGTAGTTGTTGAGCCTGAGACTACTGATACAACTGGATGGTTCCTGCTACCATTTTCGGTTGACTTTTCTGCTGTTCCATGAAATGGATAACAGTTTTAATATGGCATACTAATGAGAAACGAAAGACTATCTCCTCAACAATAAATAAACCCCACAACACTAATTCAGATAAACACAAGTAATGAAAGTGGCAAACTGTACAGTAAATTCTGGGATACAGCTGAAGGACACAGTGGAGTGTAAAGTTTAGTTTTGGTCTTTTGGGGTATGGATCCCAAGAAAATATGACTTTCTCATGTACCATTCATTCATGTCCATCAATGAATGCTTAAAGCAGCCAAGCAGCCTTGATGAATGATGACTCATGATTTCAAACACCACATCTGCTGTCAAAACACCATCAAAGTCAGGTGGCTGATCCTAACATATCAACAACCATTCCTGACTGGAGAAACCAATGGTGCTCATTTATGTGTGCCGTTCTAATTAATTTGCTACGAGATTAAGTGTGGCATGCAAGGAGCAAGAAAAACCACATGACATACTAAAAATAGAATAGAAACCCCCAAAAACACTCATGCCACTGGTCCCATACGCTCATCCAATATCCATCTTCCAATTTAAACGGTAATAGGTAGTAATAAGAACTACAGCTCAGCTTGAAATATGATGCTGGATGATCTCTATGATTTGCCGACTGTTTGCCAATAATTACGTGTCCTACACGCTTGTCATAATAATTACTAGTCAATTTGTACATTCAATGCCCAAAACAGGGACGCGCGCAAAGCGCTGAGGATTCTAACTACAAACACATAGCTGCACTCAGCTCTCTAGAAAACTATATGCCTATGCACACGTACTCGACATTTACATTCTAACCTACTATAACCTCAGCGCTAATCAAGGCCATGTGGTTACATCACATCTAAATATCCAGACATATTTATGGCCAAAATCCATTTACATAACAGATTCCAAATTCCAATTGTAGTCGTTGCAGGTTAGCTCATCTTTAGAAAGGACGAAAGGGACGTTACCGCCGTGCGTGCTGGCGCTGCTGGTGGAGGTGTCCACCTTGGACCGCGGCGGCGGCGGGCAGCTCCCCATCGGCCACAGCCGGATGCAGCACCCGGTGGCCACCGTGGCGTCCTCCCCGCCACCACCGCCGCCGCTGCCCTTCCGTGGCAGCCGCCGCCTGCTGCTTCCGCTGCCGCTGCCGCTGCGGCTCCCGCTGCGGCTCCGGCTGCGGCGGCACCACCCCCACCTCTCCCTCTCCTCCTCCCCGGAGCTCTCCCACCCGTCGAACTGCCCCAGCTCCGGCGGCGCCACCCCCATCCCCTCCTCGCACTACACACACTCTCCCAAAAACCTCACAAAGAGGAGAGATCCCCTCCACCACCACCACCACCTCCTCCTCCTCCAAATCGCGCAAAACCACCTCACTCCGGGCGCCACGGACGCATCAGATCGGCCACAAAACCGCCGCCCTCACGCATCAACGAAAGCACCAAAAATCACCACCGCCGCCACCGCGGAAACAAAATCCCACCAGTATTTCCGCCGAGGAACACGCCCACAAATCAAACCAAACCAAATCAAATCACCCCCACCTACACCACCAAATCTCCCTCAACCCCACCACCACCACCACCACCCCCCACCCTCACCCAACCCAAGCTCACCACCACGCCCGGCTTACCGCAGCAGCTGAACCAGGTAGACAGCAGGACAGTCCACCTGCCTCGCTCGCCGGAGACGGCGGCGGCGGCGGCGGAGGAGGAGGCGGCGAGAGGTGGAGGGGGGGAATAAGCGGAGAGAATAATGGATTTGCGTCAAAGGAAGGAGGAGACAAGGAAGCGGAGGAAAAGCACAAATGTTCCTCGCTTCGCTTCACACTCTCTCTCTCTTCTCTTCGCTTTTTTCCTTTTTTTTTTTTTTTTTTTTTTTTTGGTGCTGCTTCTCTTCTTCTTCTCGGCTTTAGGGGAAGGGAGCACGTGGTCTACGTGGACCGCTTTTGCAGCGTGCGGCGGCACTGTCGGCTGGGGCCCGCGGCGAGGGGTGGGGCCCACCGAGCCGATGTGGCGCTGACGTGGACGGGGACCTACTCTTCTCCCTCCGTTTCGTCATTTTAAATCAAACTTTTTTTAAGGTTTAATTAAATTTATAAAAAAAGTTAGCAACATTGAGAATATTAAATCAGTTTTATTAAAGGTAATACTGAGTATATTTTGACAATATATTTATTTTGTATTAAAAAATTTGTTACATTCTTTTTGTAAAGTTAGTCAAAATAAAAATAATTTGATTAGAAAATAAATCGTAATAATTTATAATATAAAACGAAGAGAGTACTGTGTAATCGTGTTGTTTTTGCTTGGAATGATTGGGATACGGGGGAAATGAAGGGCTGTCCCTTTGTGAGATTTTTTCTTGTCCCAGTTCGTCGGTGAAGAGATTAGAGATGTTGAAGGGTTACAGTGCTACTCTCGTCGTTTCTTAGTTTGATTTTGTTGGCGTCCAAAAGGTGTCACAAACTCATAATTTGTTAACCTAGCGTTTGCTTGATTGGTTATACACTTTTATTACTTCTCGAATTCGCATATGGTGGACTCTACCTTTTTTTTAAGAACATAGTAGACTCTACTAGCATAGTTATCTCTAACTTATTGTTGCCCACATTTTATATGACATGTTGGCATGTTTCGATTAGTGCCAATTTATAGCTTACAATTTTTTATGTAAAATTGATAAATATATGGATGCATTTAGTTCATTACCAAATATTAGTAATATCTAGAGAATTTTGGCAACAACACATTTAGCCTACCTTATCAAAACTTTGCATTGTTATCACTTTACTAAAATTTTGGTTTTGCCAAATTTTTGACAGTTCATTTTAGCACTAATCTAAACATGCCTGTCTCATCTCTTTGACAAAGTGAGGTGGAGCAGGGGGAAGCACTAGCGATGTGATGGTGGAGTCGTGATGCATGACTCCGCCCAATACGGTTCAAGTCTAGTGCCACGAATATTACGCGCATGCAGGTGGGTTGGTGGGTTTTCAATAAAAAATTAGTGAGTTCAATGCACATGTCCAGATAATGCAGTGAGTGTCCTATAGCACATGACACCAAGATGCAGTTCAGATATCATGTGGACAACGAGAGGCCGACGGTGAGGCATGATATCTTAGGAAAAGTCATGTGCACGGGTTGTGCATGTGCTTCTTTATGTGCATCGTGCACCCTCATGGACTTCTTCATGCGCGGTCCACGCGTTCGTGGACTTCTTCATGCGCATCGTACGCCCTTGTGGATTTCTTGATGCGCAATCCGTGCTCTTGTGGATTTCTTCATGCGTGATCCGCACCCTCGTGGATTTCTTCATGTGCATCGCGTGCCCTTGTCGACTTCTTCATGCACAACCTGCGCCCTCATCGACTTCTTCTTGCGCAATCTATGCCCTCGTCAATAGATTCCTCGGAATCATCTTCATGGATTCTTAGCCAATGTACTTCGGTACTCGTCGATAGATTCTTCGGAATCATCTTCATGGCTTCTTAGTTAATGTACTTTGGTACTCGTCGATAAATTCTTCGGAATCGTCTTTATGGCTTCTTAGCCAATGTACTTCGGTACTCACTGATAAATTCTTCGGAATCGTCTTCATTCCGAGTTCTCTTTTTATTTTGTCCATGGCCTTATTGCAATCTCTTCCCCCATGGGATTGATATCCACCCCCCTTTAATACATTGGTTTCTTTTCAACCCGAGGCTAACACAAATCTTTCTTTAATCTAAAATAGTACTATTTGGTTGCATGTTGAAATAATTAAGGTTAAAAATTTATAACCCGGGGCATGGTTCCATTCCTCTTAGAGCCCAATACTAAACCCTACTATAAATCGTGTTCACACTTGGATGCTCCTCGAGATGGTGTCTAGCGGTAGTCCTAGATGTGCTGGATCATCTCTTGGTGTATGTGAGGAAAGGCGGTAAACAAAGCTCATTTTTGTCTTGTGTGGAGGGTGGCTTGTTGTTCCCTTAGAGTGACTTTGCCTTGACATGGCATGGAATAGGAACACCTCGGACCTCTGCCTTGTGATAGTCTCGCAAAGCTAGCTCATCTTTGTTCTGTGTGGAGGATGGTTTGTTGTTCCCTTAGAGCGACTTTGCCTTACATGGCACGGAATAGGAACACCTCTGACCTGTGCCTTATGGTAGTCTCGCAAAGCTCATCTTTGTTCTGTATGGAGGGTGGCTTGTTAGATCCCGTAGAGTGACTTTGCCTTGACATGTCACGGAATAGGAACACCTCTGACCTGTGCCTTGTGGTAGTCTCGCGGATGCCACATATATGCAAATGGATTTTCTTAGGTGTAGTAGTAGTCCTCGCCCCCGCTATGTTTGTCTTGACGGATATGGTATATATAGTAGGCAAATTTTGCTATAGGACATCGTAACTTCGCGGTTTTAACTGTAGGACACCGCGCGAAGTGACTTTTGGGGGAAGTCACTCTCAAAAGTTGGATATTTGCTGATGAAAACCGCACCTATTAAAATAATAATTTCCGGGTGAGGAGGAGAGAGAAATCACATGAAATGTCAAAAGTGCCCTTGGGCCCACATGTCAGCTCTGCTATTCCCCCCTCTCTCTATCAAGCGGTAGCAACAGGGTACGGCAGTGTTCTTCCTCGACACGACACATGCGCTAGCCGCCAGCGCACTCCGCGTGTCGACCATCACCGGCGGGGTGATCCACTTGATGGTCTCCGACAGAATCCCCAAGATGCTCGCGACCTCGAAGTCCAAGGCGTGACTGCTGGAGCGGCGCGGCCGGACAACGGCGACGCGCCCGTGCGGCGGGGTGGCACTGCCAGGCTACGATGGCGGGGAGTAGCCGTGTGGTGGCAGCGTGGTCCGGCGCGGGCGAGGCGGACGGTATGGTGGCCGACGGCAGCCAGCACCGAGGGTGTAGTCAGTGGTGGTTGTGGAGCCGTGCGAGCACGACGCGCAGGCCAGGATGGCGAGGACGTGGCAAAGCGGCCCGGGACGGCGCCGCGTCCCCCTTGAGGAGGGGACCGACCTCGCTGCTCGACGTCACACGCTGCTTCGTCGCCGGGGATAGCGCGGACGCCAACATCACCTACCACGTCGCCCGCCGCTACGCCCTCACCTCCACTACGTTCGCCAACCTCCGCCTCGCTGACCCCATTGCCATCCAGCCATTCTTCGGCGGCGAGGAGCGAACCCCCGCAGAGCTCCGGCTTATCGGTGCGCCCATCGTCTCCGTCCCGCGCACCGACTGGCTCTAGCGTGTGTTCCTCCCGCCCGGTGCCATCCCGTGCCGCTTCGCCACGGCCTCGCCGTCCTCCGCCGCAGTTGGCGACGACAACGCGGCTCTCCTCCTCGCCGTCCTCCGCCGCTCTTGCCGCGGCCGCTCTCGCCGTCCTTGAGCCCCGACGACCGACGCCACCCCATGCCCCTCTAGGAGAGAAGATAGAGAGAGAAGAGAAGAGAGATGGGAGAGCTGACATGTGGGTCCAGGGGCATTTTTGACATTTCACATGATCTCTCTCCTCTTCAACCGGAAATTATTATTTTAATCAGTGCGGTGTCCATTGGCAAATTACCACGTTTATGGAGTGTTTCCCCCAAAAGTGAGTTCGGGTGGTGTCCCACGGCTAAAACCACGAAGTCGAAGTGTTATGTGGCAAAATTTGCCAAAAAAAATAAGGCACATTTTGTTTTACAAGGTACTCCGTATTATCTAAGAATTTCTTTACTAATATATTATTTATGTGATACTTTCTTTACTAATATATTATTTATGTGATTTCAAAAATAAAATCTAATATTTTTAATACGAATGCAATCACATTAATTTCGTATACAAATTATACCTAATTAACTAATTATTGATCGCCCAAATGAAACATAATATGTCTAATATTTTTTGAGGGAGGGTTTTTTTTAATTTATTATTTATTTATTTTTATTTTTTTTAGAGAGGGAGGGTTATAGCTGCTCTTTTCCCTCACCTTCCCTCCTCCTGTCCTCCATATTAACAGAAACCTATATAAGAGATATGCTAATTCTTGGGTAGTAGCAGCGGTGTGGAGGTAGCTACTGGCAGGTCGGGCGGTGTCGAAACAAGATTTCGGCAATAATAAAAGGGGGTGGCTATCAAGCTAGGAAAGTGGATGGGTTTGGAGACAAGGAATTTTATACAGGTTCAGGCCTTCTTATTCAAGAAGTAATACCCTACTCCTGTCCGGGGATGATTCCGCCGAGTGTGTTATTGATTGTATAAACTGGAAAAAAGATCGAGCCCCGAGAGGCACACGGACCCTCCTTATATAGGGGAAGGAGTCCGCTTTACAAAGTACAGTCCATATCCTAACGGAATATGGGATTATAGATAAAATACAATCGTAACCGACTAGGATCCCGGGTATTTCCTTGACATACAAGTTAAAAACTAACCCAAGTCCTCACAAAGATATTCTATCTATATTTGGTACCGTATATCCGACTAAATTATAACTGTCATGCAGATATGGGGTATCCATAATCTCCACAGTAGCCCCCGAGACCTTCGCAGTTGACGAAATAACCTTCTCGAAACAAAAAAACAATAGTCCGAGTGCTTCAATTCAACTTGCTCCAGCTTGCCGAGTGCTAAAATCAGAGACTGCGAAGGGCGAAAATAAAACATGGTGCATCGAGTAGATGCACCTAATTAGGTGTAGCCCCCGACTATGTGATTAGTTGAAAAACTAAACATATAGTCAAGAACCGAGTGGTTTTATAGCGAAGCACGCATGGTACTTAGTAAGATACCCAGCCGACTGCTTCTCAACTTGAACATATCAAGGACAAAAAATACAAGAAGGGCCGAGTGATAAACACTCAAAGGTCCAAAAATAGACATGTTTGATAGGAATCTGAGTAAAAATCTCATAAAATGATCCACCAAACATGATAGAAAATCATGGTAATTAATGAGTCTAATAGCCTAGGCTGTGACCCTTACCATAACCAAAATAAGCATATAACATGCTAAAAGAATGACCATTAATAAACCAATCATCTCAAATCAACCCAAACAGCTTTTGCAGCCTAATAAAGCTTACAAAAACGGTATAACACCTTTCTGTCGGGCACCTTTTTATGTGCATCACAATAATTCCAAAGAATCATTGAATCACGTTAAAAAGGATTTTAACAGCATTGGGCCACACCATTGTGAACACAAATATCCAAAGCAAAAAGTGCCTAAGTCCCTAGGGATTACAACAGGCCACGCTGATTATAGTATTGGGCTGAAGTACTGTACAGGCCCAGGCCCATTAGTACTCCCGATACCCTAATAATACTGAAGCGAAAAACGTCTCTTCGTCTTCCCCGCCGAAACTCTCGCCATTTTCCCCATTTCCTGCTACAGTGCAAAACTGCGCCGGCCAAACTAGGGTTCATCAATCCGCTCCAATCCATCCTCAAAAACTTCACGAAATTTCTCCCCGTATCCACCGCTCCGATTCACCAAATCAAACCATCCAGTTCACATTCATGGCGGTAGAAAGAGAAAGCTTCGAGAGTCAGTGGGCGCCCTCTGATGGTGGCGCACGGCGTCCTTCCGGCGAAAGAGATCATCGGGTGGCGACCGGCATTCGGTGAGGCATTCCCGACCCCCGATACACACGAAATCGTGGTATTTGCTCATTTCTTCTATGGCGGATTTTCTCTTCCAACCTCAAGATTCTTCCGGGGAATTCTGAACTTCTACGGGATTAGCTTGCATCATCTGAATCCAAACTCCATAGTGCATATCGCCAATTTTATTCATGCCTGCGAAGCTTTTCTGGGCATTAGGCCACATTTCGCCTTGTTCCGCCGCATCTTCTTCCTCAAACCGCAGCCAAACAAGAGCAAACCATGTGTTGTTGGGGGCGCTGGTTTCCAACTCAGGGGAACACTAAGCCAAAAATACTTCTCCATGCCCTTTAAGACCTCAAACAAAGGTTGGCACGCAAATTGGTTTTATGTTCAAAACCCTGAGCCTTCTCTCCCCGAGTACTCCTGTCTTCCTCCTGTTTATCGGGATTCTTGGAACTCACTGCCAATGGGAGATGAAGTTGCGCAAGCAGTAGAACTGATGGAGCGCATGATAAAGCTGAAGGAACAAGGTTTGCAAGGAGAACAGATCACCCGACACTTTATCAAGTGTCGGTTAGCCCCAATCAAAGAGAGATCCCGCACAGCTTTTGAGTTCGATGGCAAACATGATCCAAATCGTGAAGATCCAGACTCTCTTGACTTTAAGGTCATGAAGGAAAGGATGTATAAGATCTTCTCAAACGCCATCGTTGTCAGCTACTCACACTTGCTGCCAGTCGTACTGTTCAATGCATTCAATCCTCCTCCACCGGTATGTATTCAAATACTTCAACTTTTCACAAAATACAGTCTTATCTGTTTGTTGAATCAGTTAACGATAAAGGATATCACGCCCAGGAATTTGCTTTGATGAAGTCGGATCCTCCAATCGCTCAACGTCAATCACCTCGCCGCCAAACTGGTCAGGGGAGCGGAGGACCAAGAATTCAGTCTGAAACTCAACCAAGTGCTTCTGATCCAGTCGGCCAGTCAGATTCTTGAAAGAGGAAGCTGGTTCTAAGTGACAACGAAGCCGATGATACCGCCAGGAGGCCTGGAGACCGAGAGACAACCAAGAAACTACCAAAGCAGGCTACTCCAAGGAAGAAAACATCTAGTCGCCCTGTGCCAAAGATCAGGAAGTCTTCTAGGTGCAACTCATATAACGATCCCTCTTGCATTGATGCGCACCTATTGCGGTAATAATACTGATAATCAAATTTGCAGGAAACCATCTGATATAGATCCGTCTGGGAAAGACTCTGACCCAACTAACATGGACACAAGTTCTTCCAAAGAAACCGGGCCAACTGCTGAGGATCATCCGAGTGACAATCAGCCGGCAACCGACAATGTAGAATCCGGTGATCAACCCCTGACTGGAAACCAGTCGGCCGAAGCCGAAGTCGGAGTTAATCAGGAGCCCCGGACTGGAAACCAGTCGGAAGCAGGGCCAAGCCAAGAGATTCCAGAAGTCGAAACCCAAGCAGACAACCCTCGCGGACAAAACGCCAGCAATGACCGGAGATCTGAATCTCCTTTAAAGGCATTCGAATCCACTCGTCCTTGTCCAGAAATCATTATGGGTAAACACTTTGTCTAAAACCATATTGACCCAAATAACTCTGATCAATTGTCTAACCTTTGTCAGTGGATACATTAGGACCAATGATTGGTGATGAAGAAGAAATTCCCCGTATACAAGCAGCCGAAGATTCGTGCCCTCCCATTCTGGTCAGGTGGTGGGATGACAACTTGCAACCTCAAGGAATTGTAATAAACCGGCAAAAAGAAGACGAAGAGGTATGCCTACTGAAAAACGCACTCAACCAAGCGACTCGAATTGTAAATGTAAGTTCCTTGACGCCTGACCTCAGCCATCTTGTTTGCCGTCTGGCTCGAGCGCTGATTAAACTGCTCTGCAGAGGATTCATCTTAGGAACGAGGTGAAAACCGCAACCCTAGAGAAACTAGTTCCTCATCTTGGAACCCTCGAAGCCACCAGGAGTCAACTGCACGAGGCCAGAGAACTTGCCAAGAAGAATGAACACGATCTGAGGGATCGGATTGCTGAGCTCCAGGAATCCAATTTTGAACTGAGTGGTTCATCAAAAGGTTCGCGCAAACTCTGCCCAACTGATTTGTGCTGTTATCTCTGTAATCTTGATTAACCAAAGCTAATGTAGTGCAAGCTGCCAAGATATCTCAACTAGAGAAGCAGATCCAAACTCTGGAAAATGACAAGGCAAAGCTGGCAAGACAGAGGGACTCGGCTTTAAAGGAGGTTGAAGGTACAAATAATCAATACCTCAAAAGCTATTATCTTCTATATGCTGATTCATTAATGTAAATCTGTTGATGCAGACCGCAAGATCAAGTCTCAAGCACAGTTTGATGTCTTAGTTGACAAGATCAACAAGCTTGAAGGAGCCAGGGATAAAGTCGCTAATGCCGCTACTCCACTCATCCAGGCCATGTTCTTCAATAACGCCGGTTCGAGTACACTTGATGCTGCCGAAATCTTCGACAAGCTGAGAGTCGCTCCAGATACTTATTTCAAGAACATCAAAGAAGCTGGAAGTATGGGAGCAAGTCTGGCGTTGGCGATGACCAAATCCCTTTATCCAAGGGTTGATATGGATGCCATTGATGGCTTTGCAGACGGGACGAGCGAAGAAGCTGCTCTTGACCTCATCAATGATGCGCAAAAAGTCGCTGACAAAATTGCTGCTGACATTGTTGAGAGATTCCAAGATGTCGACCTTCGGCCGACTGGGTCTGATAATTCAGATGATGAAAAAACTGATACTGATTGATATAACAATGATTTTGATGATTAATGATGATGGAGGCTCAATTTGTACAATACTGATGAATTTATGCTATGCTTGGTGTTCCATACTTAGCTTTTGATTTCTTAAAAGCCTTTGTCTAGCCTTATTGAGCCTAAAATCCACAAAAGCTATTAAAAACTTTCAGTCCTCATTGACTAAGTCAAAAGACCAAACAGGGCGATGATAAATCAAGTAAGCAAATTGAAGTGATAAAAATCACACTCCATTATTATCATAGTAGCCCCCCGACTGAAAACTTCAAGGGAAATACTTGAAGTTAGCAGTCAAAGAGGAAAGATACAAACAAAATGCCTAAGCATAAAATCGACGAAGGTATTCAATATTCCAAGAATTGTTGATGAGAGTACCGTCTTCACACTTGAGTCGATAAGAACCTGGCCGAGTGACTTCAGCAATTATGAACGGTCCTTCCCATAAGGGAGATAATTTATGCCGATCCTGTGTGGTTTGAATTTTCCTCATAACTAGGTCGCCGACTAAAAAGGCTCGCGATCGAACATTCCGATTATGATAACGGCGCAACCCTTGCAAATATCGAGTTGACTGAATTAAAGCTGCTTCTCGGGCTTCTTCTAGTCGATTGATGTCGTCTACTCGGCCCTCTTCATAGCCCTCCTCGTTGAAGGTCCGAAATCGTAGTGATTCAAATTCCACTTCACTCGGCAACATTGCTTCTGCACCATAAACCAAAAAGAACGGCGACTGGCCGGTAGCCCGACTGGGAGTGGTGCGCAAAGACCAAAGTACGGACGGCAGCTGATCGACCCACTTGCCAGCATAGGGACGTAGCCGGTCAAAAACGCGTGCTTTGATCCCTTGAAGTATCATGCCATTAGCGCGCTCGACTTGTCCGTTACTCATGGAGTGTGCCACGGAGGCGTAACAAATTTTAATGCCGAAGTCTTCAAAAAAGTCTTTAAATGCTCCGCCAGTGAATTGAGTGCCATTATCAGTGATGATCCGATTAGGTACCCCAAACCGATATACAATGTTGATGAAAAAATCTCTGGCTTTGTCTGCTGTGATCGTGACGACCGGTTTAGCCTCAATCCACTTGGAGAATTTGTCGATAGCCACAAAGAGATGCGTGTAACCGCCGACTGCCCTTTTAAACGGGCCGACCATGTCAAGCCCCCAGACCGCAAACGGCCAGGACAACGGGATGGTTTGCAACTCTTGGGCTGGCCGATGGATTTGTCTGGCAAAAAATTGACAACCTTCGCATGTCCGCACAATCTTGTCAGCATCAGACACAGCTGTAGGCCAGAAAAAACCTTGCCGGTAAGCTTTGCCGACAATGGTCCGTGCAGCAGCATGATTACCACAAATACCAGAATGTATATCCTTCAACAATTGTCTCCCTTCTTCCAAAGATACACAGCGCTGCAGTATTCCTGATGGACTTTTCTTGTACAGCTCAGTCTCATGAATAATGTAGAGTCTGCTGCGCCTGGAAATCCGCTCGACTTCATTTTTGTCTTGAGGGAGTTCTTGTTTGGTCAAAAATTTTATGAATGGTTCTCTTCAGTCGGCTTCAATCATGCTTACGCCTGGAGTATCCATGGCTTCGATTTTCTCTTTTCTGGACATGGTCGATTCGTAAAGATGTTCGACGAACACATCTGAAGGAGCTGCTTCCCGTTTTGAACAAAATTGGCCAGTCTGTCGGCTGCCTCATTGTTATGTCGGAGGACATGGGTGAGCTCGAGCCCATCGAATTTATCTTCCAACTTGCGTACCTCTTGTCGATAAGCGGTCATATTATCATCTAGACATGACCACTCTTTCATGACCTGATTAACAACCAACTGAGAGTCTCCACGGACGATTAGTCGGCGGATGCCTAGAGAGATGGCAATCCTTAATCCATGGAGTAGCGCCTCATATTCCGCCACGTTATGGGACGCAGAAAAATGTATCCATAATACGTAGCTCAATCTTTCTCCAGTCGGGGAAATTAAGACAACCCTAGCTCCAGTGCCTGTAAGCCTCTTCGACCCATCAAAATGCATAGTCCAATATTCCATCTTTTCCTCTGGCATATCTTCTTGGCACTCGGTCCACACGGCAAGGAAATCAGCTAAAGCTTGTGACTTGATCGAAGTTCGTGGCTTGAACGATATGTCCAAAGACATCAATTCTAAGGCCCACTTCGCAATCCGTCCATTTGCTTCGCGATTATGAAGTATATCTCCGAGTGGAAATGATGTGACCACCGTGACCGAGTGACTTTGAAAGTAGTGAGATAATTTCCTGACGGTAATTAAGACACCATATAGTAACTTTTGAACCTGAAGATATCTTGTCTTGGAGTCGGCTAAAACCTCGCTAACAAAATAAATTGGACGTTGGACTTTTTGAATATGGCCTTCCTCTTCACGCTCGACAACCAGGACCGTACTCACAACCTGGGAGGTCGGCGACACATATAGCAGTAGCGGCTCTTGTGGATGTGGCGAGGCCAAAACTGGTGGAGTGGTGAGAAGTTTCTTGAAGTCTTCAAAGGCTTTTTGTGCTTTGGGTCCCCACTGGAAATTGTCAGTCTTCTTCAGTAGCTTGAAGAAGGGCATCCCCCGCTCGCCGAGTCGTGAGACGAACCGGCTGAGAGCCGCCATGCAACCAGTCAACTTTTGGACGTCTTTTTGGGAGCTTGGCGGTTTCATGTTGAGGATGGCGTTGATTTTCTCCAGGTTGGCCTGTATGCCTCTTTGAGATACCATAAATCCGAGCAGCTTCCCTGACGGTACTCCGAAGATGCACTTTTCAGGGTTTAGTTTCATCCTGAAAGCACGGATTCTTGCAAAAGTTTCTTCTAAATCCGCGATCAGGTCATCCTTCTGCTTGGTCTTGACGACTACATCATCAACATAAGCTTCAACATTGCGACCGATCTGAGTTGAAAAACATCTCTGAATCATGCGCTGATAGGTTGCTCCTGCGTTCTTCAATCCAAAGGGCATGGTGATGTAGCAGTAGGCCCCAAAGGGCGTAATGAACGAGGTCTTCAAGCAGTCGGATTCTTTTAGTCGGATTTGATGATATCCCGAGTAACAGTCCAAGAAGCTGAGTAGCTCGCAGCCGGCCGTTGAGTCAACCACCTGGTCAATGCGAGATAACCCAAAAGGGTCTTTGGGACAAGATTTGTTGAGGTCGGTATAATCGACACACATGCGCCATTGCCCCGTCTTTTTTCGAACCAGGACTGGGTTAGCCAGCCAGTCGGGATGAAGGACTTCCTTAATGAAGCTTGCTGCTAACAGCTTGGTTAATTCCTCTTTGATCGCATCCTTCCTGTCCTGTGCAAAACGGCGGAGTCGTTGCTTGATGGGTTTGGCGTCTTCCTTAACATGTAAAGAGTGCTCAATCACCTCTCTAGGAATACCAGGCATATCGGATGGTTTCCACGCAAAAATATCTTTATTATTCTGAAGAAAGGTGATGAGCGCGCTTTCCTATTTACAATCTAACTCAACGCCTATTACAGCAGTCTTATTAGGATCGGAGGGATCTAAGGGAATCTTTTTCGTCTTGGCATCACTTTCTTCGGTCTTCGTCAGCTTGGTTGCAGGCACTTCTCCCTCGCTTGCCGTGGTCGCAACCAGTCGGATCTCTTCGCGGGCGAGAGTAGTCTCGTGGGTTTGGGCCATCTCGTAACTTTCTTTGTCACATGTGACGGCCTGCTTGATGTCGCTCCATAGTGATATGACTCCTCGAGGACCAGGCATCTTCATCATCATGTAGGTGTAGTGTGGGATGGCCATGAATTTAGCTAAAGCCGGTCGTCCGAGTATAGCATGATATGCTGTCTCGAAATCAGCAACTTCGAAACAAACATTTTCTGTGCGAAAATTCTCCCGAGTGCCGAAGGTAACTGGAAGAGTGATCTGGCCGAGTGGTGTAGCTGACAATCCTGGGATAACACCGTGGAAGGGTGCATTACTCGGCTTTAATTCCGTGCGAGGAATCTACATATTGTCCAAGGTCTTAGCGAAAAGGATGTTGAGTGCGCTGCCATCATCGATGAGAGTTCGTCGGAGCTTGACATTGCGAACCACTGGGTCTAGTACCAGGGGGTACCGCCCCGGGTGGACCACTCGGTCGGGATGATCCGAGCGGTCGAACTTAATTGCTATCTCTGACCACCGAAGATATTGGGGCGTGTTAGGCTGAACCGCATTGATCTCCCGTTCTGTTAGCTTCTGTTTTCTCTTAGATTCATAAGCCAGGGGTCCGCCGAAGATGTGATTAAGTTCTTTGCAATGATCTTGAAAACCAGTCGGGGCATCGTCTTCATCATCTTTCTTCTTTGATGTGCCTTGATCTCCGTCTGAGGGCTTACGTGCGTTCTTGACGTATTGCTCCGCGAACTGCTTGTAGACGAAGGAATCTTTGGCCACGTGGTTGGAATTGGGATGATGCGGACATTGGGAGTTCATTATCTTGTCGAAGGTGTTGACGCAGGAACGTTGTCGGGAAGATGGAGAGGTTGTGGCCACAAGTTCTTCGGGCTTACGCTTGCAATCCTTGTGGTTGCTACTTCCACTCCCTCCTGTGGTCAGCGTATCCTTCTTTGGCTTCCAAGTGGCGCCCGACTGCTTGGACGCCGTAATAGCATCTTCGGCTTTGGCATACTTGTTGGCTTTTTCAAACATCTGTTTGACCGTCTTGGGAGGTTTGCGTCCAAACTTGCCGACTAGGTCCTCATGGCGAATGCCTTTAGTAAAGGCGGCAATGATGACGTCGTCGGTGATGTCGGAGATCTTGTTGCGTTGCTCAGAGAAGCGTCGAATGTAGCCTCGAAGAGATTCTCCAGACTTCTAAATGATGTTGTAGAGATCGAAGTGTGTACCAGGGCGTTCAAAAGTGCCTTGGAAGTTGGCGATGAAGTGGTCGCGTAGCTCTGCCCATGATCCGATCATGCCGCGGGGTAACCCGTGGAGCCATGATCGGGCAGAATCCGCTAAGGCCACAGGTAGATAATTCGCCATGGCTTTGCTATCTCCTCCTGCTGCGCGGATTGCGAGACCATAGACGGTGAACCAAGACTCAGGGTTGGTGGTGCCGTCATATTTCTCAATTCCAGTCGGCTTAAAGCCGGCTGGCCAATCCACTCGACGCAGATCGCTTGTGAAGGCAGCAACTCCGTCCACATCGTCGTCGTAGCGATCCGGTGAATGATGGCCTCTTGTTGCGCGGCGCTGGTTGATGGTGTCGCGAAGATCGATGGGGCGCCTTCGATGTGGGGAGTGTGGTCGTTCAACTCGGCGCTCCCTATATCGTTCGGGAGGCGAACGAACAGACCGTTCATCATGTCCCCTGCTCCTGCGACTAGATCCGGCGCCGGCAATGCTGAGGCTTGGCTGGTGATAGTCTTGAGATCGAAGATGAGGGACTCGGCTACCAGTCGGGGTGCGGGTTCTTGCGGAGTTGGCTGAAATTGAGGCAGCGATCATGGTGTTCGTCTGGTTCAAGATGTTGACTACATGATCAGCTTGGTTGAGTGCGTCTTCCTTGAGGAGGGTGTCGAGGAGAGTGATTGCTGCAACCGCGTTCTGCTGGGGGGTGCGAAAGACCGTTGTTCCATCGACGTCTTGTTGCTCAATAAGCTCTCTCGCTCGCCGCCCAGATTCCAAGGCGCGTTGCCATCGATCTTCAGCCTCCTTTGCAATCCGTTCGCGATCTTGTTGCTCACGCTGTAGTCGTTCTCGCTCCTGTCGCTGTCGCTCTTCCTCCAGTCGGCGTCATTCAGCTTCTTGGCGTGCGCGATCTTGGTCCGCTTCTCGGGCTCAGCGCTGTTCCTCCGTTTCGTTGTCAGCCATGAATACGCCGAAGAAGAGGGGCGTGTAGTTATCCTCATAGCTGTCGTCGAAGTTGTCGAGGTCGCCGTGGTCGTAGTGGTAGCCGAAGTCGTCGTAGCCGAGGATCTCGGTTGGTCGAGAACTGACGCCGGGGGAGCTGAGGTAGCCATCCAACTCTTCCATCAAGACTGTCCCAAGAGGTTGGAGTATAACACCAACCTCCCTGGATCTAGATTGGATCGGGGCCGAAGCCGGAGCTCGCCTAGATCCTCGAGTGGGGGATGTCTTGGCTGCCAAGGCAGCAGCCAAATCATTAGGAAGTCTCATCAGGATTGAGGGATAGGACCCGTCGTCTTGATCTGGTCACTGAGGGGTAGATTGGATCTCGTCCGAGTGGTTTGAAGCCGACTCGGGAGAGATGATCCTGGAGTAGGCCTTGGCCGAGTTCGAAATACCGAACGGCACGGGGACCTGGTCTCTCCCCGACTGGTTCGAATCCGAGTCAAGGAGAGAGATCTTGCCGAAGTCGTTGGTGATGAAGTTGAGGCTGCCGAACCGGAACGCCTGCCCGGGAGGGAAGGCGAAGTCGTCGATGCCAGAAACGGAACCCATCGCATTTAGTCGGCAAAAACTTGACGCTACCCCTATCTGGCGCGCCAACTGTCGAAACAAGATTTCGGCAATAATAAAAGGGGGTGGCTATCAAGCTAGGAAAGTGGATGGGTTTGGAGACAAGGAATTTTATACAGGTTCAGGGCTTCTTATTCAAAAAGTAATACCCTACTCCTGTCCAGGGATGATTCCGCCGAGTGTGTTATTGATTGTATAAACTGGAAAAAAGATGGAGCCCCGAGAGGCACACGGACCCTCCTTATATAGGGGAAGGAGTCCGCTTTACAAAGTACAGTCCATATCCTAACGGAATATGGGATTATAGATAAAATACAATCGTAACCGACTAGGATCCCGGGTATTTTCTTGACATACAAGTTAAAAACTAACCCAAGTCCTCATAAAGATATTCTATCTATATTTGGTACCATATATCCGACTAAATTATAACTGTCATGTAGATATGGGGTATTCATAATCTCCACAAGCGGCTTTCTGGGTTCGGCTGCTAGCGTCTCCATTATAGATAGCCTTTGATGTTAAAAAAAATCGATCAATCACCGGAAAACATTAGTATTCGCTTGGGTTTCACGACATCGCTATCTCCATCCCTGGTCAGTAGATTTGAAAATCTGTCGCATAGCAAAACTTCAAGTACATGTTACTATTAGGTAAGTTGGTTGCATCGTGTGCTTCTTGTGTTTGCATCTCCGATCCATGACGTCCATTTTGCTGACGTGACTGTCAATTATTCCGACCAAAAATCAAAACGTTCGTGTTGACAAAAAGGCCACATCTAACATGCACTCTCACATGCACCGGCAAAACGGCGCTCGTTTGACTCTCGTGGTTAATTTAATCAAATTTTCTTCTTTCTTCTGCGTATTCCAAATGGCCATTAGATAAATTAAGCAAAGATCGGCACGGATTTTTTTCGTCACATGCAGATAAACCGATCAGCATCGGAAGATCCAAGTATGCTTCAACTGTATTGCATTAGTCAGATCACACGTGCTCTTTTGGTGTAAATAGTACATGGTCTCACATGTATCTTGCATTGCATTATTGCCAGTTCAGCTTAAGACTTAAACAACGGTTTTAGAGAAAACTCCAGGTCAAATGGCTGCCGACTAATCTCCCAACCCAGTTGGTCAACGTTGGGTTCCGTCTCCACATGATTGATAACTACTATTAGAAAAATAAATTAAAAATAGCATCCAATGTGTCACTGACATCAGTGACATGTGGGTCAGTGAGTGTAGGCGTCACTTAGCAACACGCATTGGATGCTTATATTTTGTAATTCCTGCATATCTGCAATGATATTGAGTCATTTGTACATTTAAAATAAACAAAATGTTACATATGGTTACTTTTTTTTTTCCTGATGTATGGGAATAGTATGTTTCTGTACAACCACAAAAGAATCATATATGCTAAAGTCAAGACATAAAAGAATATTAGTCTGCCTATAAATCTCACAATATTATCAATGCACAAACTAACTATTATCACTGGATGCCTGTGATCCCTTGGCAACCTTTATGAAGACATCCTCCAAGGTGGTATCAACCAGGCCCCAGGCATGCACGGTGAACCGTTTCTTCGCATCCTCAACTGCGCGAAATACCTCGGCTATTTTCACCTCTTGCTTTGGCAGTTCGAACTTTTGAGTTCCAGATAGGTGGTAGATCTTGTTTGCGCTCGGAGACAAGTCATGGACTAGCTGTTCAACCTCTTGTTCTTGGTCTGGAGATGTTGTCATTGTGAATATGTATGCTCCCCCATATCTCGCCTTTAGCTGCATTGCGCAAATGAGGTTTCAGATCTGGTCACAAAGCACACAGTGTGATTCAAGAAGGCAATAAAATGTACCTCCTTAGGATTTCCAAGACATTGGAAATCGCCATCGACAAAGATGCCAAGTCGATCACAAAGTACTTCAGCCTCCTCCATCGAGTGCGCTGCGAGAATCACATTTGATCAACACTATTTGATACTCTTGTAAATTTTAAAATCAATAAGTGACGCGTTAGGAATCTAAGAATTGGACGCGAAAGTAGAAAGGGAAAAGGATAAGTACTAGTAAGAACGATCGCACGGTTTCGCTTGGCCTCCTTCACAACATTCCACAAGTTATTTCTTGATGCGGGGTCTAGCCCAGTGCTTGGTTCATCCATGAAAACGACCTACAGAATGTGTTGTCAGGTTGCATAACACATTAACAAAAGAACAAAAGGACATCCTATGGAAGGGTTAAAAAAATATACAGAAAAGTACTTTGGGGTCTCCAATCAATGATATTGCCACACTGAGCCTTCTTTTCATGCCTCCGCTGTACTTTCCCACTTGCTTATCACCAACACCACCATGGAACAGATTTACGCTCTTCAGAGCATCCTCAACAGCCTAACAGTGGAAAAATCCCAGACATGGTTCAAATACAAGATGTACATATGCTGAGATAGCTGAGCAGTATAGTTTATGAAATACGTGACAAAACAACTTCATATGGTCAATAATGAAATGTGGATATTAAATTTAAAAATAAGTGAGGCAGAGTAGAGGTACCTTCACCAACGCAGCACCTTTAAGATTCTTCAGCCTGCCATAAAAGAACAGATGTTCTTTTCCAGTCAATGGTTCCCAAAGTAAGCTGCATTTCAGATTAAAACGTATCACTATAAAAAAAATAATCTGGTCTGGGAAAGATTCTTTTTGGTCAGATAAGTGCTAGTTGTAGCAAATACTCATGCTGTGGGCACACCCCCATGTTTGTATATATGTGATCCATATCCATATTGATATCCATTCCATGAACATAGGAAGTACCAGATGTAGGTTTAACAAACCCAATCATCTGGTAAAATAACAAAACAAGGTTAATAAAGGTGAGCTGCCACAACTAAGCAATTTTCACAAAAAATGGTACCACGTGCCATTTTAGTACTATACCATACTAATGAAGGATGTTTTCCCAGCTCCATTTGGGCCAAGCATTCCAAAGCACTGCCCTTTTGGTACGGCAAGAGATAATCCTCGAACCGCCAGCTTGTCAGGGTTTCCATCCCTTCCAGGATAGATCTTCTTGAGGTTGTGACATATAATAGCTTGATTTGCATTGCGGCCTACCAAAAGTTGCTCAACTACTTCTCTCTGGATAGAATTTGTATAATGAATAAATTTAGAACATATGTACTCCATTAAATCTGGAATGGCAAAGTATAGCAGGTAACCTACTTCTTGAGCAACATCTGGCTTCTCCATATCGACAATTACTTTAGAACCCTGTTGCACAAAGCTAGGCTTCTGCAATGACGGTGTGTGCTTCTTCTGTAAACACCTGAAGAAGAATAAGGGCCTTTTCCTGACACCACCACCTACTGGAGAGACTTGATCCAAATAGAATGCTAACATAAGGAGAAATGCCCATTCTACTGTCATGATGATAAATATACCACACATTCCATTGATTGGGTCTCTCAAATTTCCCCATGTCATGCCAGAGGCTCCCATAGCACTTCCAGAGAAAGCATATTGGCCAAGTTCATATAGTCCTCGATAGAGGGAAAATCCTGGGACAATCTCCATTACTAACAACCAACCATCTGAGTAGAAAACAAAAATGCTTGTTACCCATATTATGTAAATTAAGTTGAAAAATACAACTGATATAATAACTTACTGGGAAAGGTCCTGTCCTCAACAAAGAAACGAAAAAGAAATGCCCCTAGCAAGCCAGAGCCAAATACATAAATGTATCCAATCACTGCAGGAGGAAATATGTAATTTGTGACTTCCAGTAAGAAACATTTTGGACTTATAACTTACAAGGTTGAATCACTAACCAGTGGCTGTCTTGACAGATGAAAAGAAAGATGCCACAAAAAATGCAAGTGCAATCTGCAAATTTATATAAATGAAGAAGAAAGCAAACTGTATGCTGTAGTCATTGAGTCTGAAGAAATTTAGACCTACAAAAAAAAATCTATTGAAATATCTAGATTTGTCTGTCAGAACAGCACCTTCGTGAAAATAGATTGGAAGAAAATTACCAATTAAGGAGCCAAAAATCACAAAAAATGTCATATAGATAACCGATAGAGCAAAGAAATAAGCATAAGAAATTAGCCAGTAAGGCCCATCCTTCAGACCATGCATCTTAATCATAATTTTTAGCTTTTGTTCCTTCTCATACACCAGATATGTCAACATAACCTGGAAAAGAGAGTCAATTTGCAAGCTGTACAAATCCTGACCATAACACACTCAACAGTCCCTTTTTCTTTTGCATCTGAACTTGTTAAATCACATCATACTCACTGGGAAAAGTAGTTCAACTATCCATGTGAAGAATAGCACACTGAGAAGAGAAGAGAGATCAAGCCTAAACCTTGTTCCAACTTTGGGCATCTCTTTTACATATTCAAGCAGCATATCCACCCCATTTCCTCTGATAAATTTTAGGTATGCATTGGATATCTGCAGGAAACAAAGCATAAATTGCTGAATTGTCAGATGGTTCTGTAATACACCGAAATTACTCAGGACGAAGTTATGAAAAGGAAAACATACTGCATTCACCAATCGTGGAACTCGTAATGCTGCGATAAATGAATATGCAGTGTTATCATTATAAGTAGAGTTGTACCAAACATTTATATTGAGGTCATATCCTGTCGTGTTCAAGAAGTCATAACCTGCAGAGAACAATTAAACTATACAGCACACATCATTGCAAATAACCACCACCATTTATACGAAGAACTACATTTGTTATGTTTTGAAGCAATTATTTGGAGATGGGGCCATGGAATTATCCGTACTATGTGTGGCATTCAAAAGCAGTCTGTTGGAAGGTATTCAAATTCAAAATGTGAAAAAAAACCACTGTTACACAAACTCATTCTGGTTGCAAATTGACCACAAAATGGTCACATTGAGATAGAAATATAACCTGCAACAAACTCATTTGTTTCTCCTCCTCTTTGTACGTAACCCTTAAACAGTTCATAGTTGATAACTGATGCACTTTCACGCCACAACATCTGAACTTCAATACACTGTATATCTGGTTCATTCAACAGGACATCAGAATACAATCTAGGCAGCCCTACGAAGGAGTCTAAATGAACGATGAACATATTGTATTTATTGTTGTCAAACAGACTGCATAAATAGTTAGGAAAAGCTACACTACACAAAGTACTAGACATGTACAAGTCTCACCACACAACTACTATATTCCATTATCTAAAAAAACTAGTTGTCTTGTTTCTGTTTGATTGTACTCCCTCCGTTTCACAATGTAAGTCATTCTAGCATTTCCCACGTTCATATTAATGCTAATGAATCTAGACATACATACCTATCTAAATTCATTAGTATCAATATGAATGTGGAAAATGCTAGAATGACTTACATTGTGAAACGGAGGAAGTATTGAAAGTAGAAACCATGCAAAATGAATAACAGAACAGGAAAATATTTTTTAGTCCCTTCAAATGCAAATGAATTTGTACAGGAAAAGTTTTGAATTGCATATTTGCATCCCTAGCCTGACTTACTAGCAAAGTAACTTAAGTTTTTCAACACAAGTCACAGATTCAACATTGCAAAGAAGGAAGCTTTAACTTACCGATATGTAAGGGTACGCCCCCTGCATTGTATGGAATGGTCCCAAACATGAAGGGCATGCAACGAGGCTGGAGAAGATGCAAAGTTTTACCAGAGGAAAAAGCGGGCTCTAGCAATTGGGTATACCATGGCTGTGTGTCTGAACCCTATGACAAATCAGTCCAACCAATAACTCCATAAGCTATTTTTCAAGAAAAAAGCGTGATCTACAAGATGTATACTCATGTAGCCATAGAAGGAACTCACAACAACTATTCTGGAGAGGATATCAAGATAGTCTGTCACTTGAGAGGGAGAAAAGGGAGGAGGCATCAGGTAGTCTGTCACATTAGGCAACGGATAAAGGGCTGGAAACACCCGACCTGAAACACCTGTCAATTGGAAGTACTCAAGAACTATGAACACATTCACCTAATTTTTTGAAATATGAAAAATTCAAGTATTCATTTTAGCAATCGATCAGCAATATGGAAAATATGACACATACGCTCAGCTAATGTTTGGTTCTCTCCAGTGACGAGGAGAGTGACAGGGCAAGACCCGTCGCCACGGCACAATGGGTTAGGCAAATCGTCGAACGGCTGCGATGCGGTCCCGACAGCCCGGAACCCTGGCCAGGGGACCTGAATCAGGGCCGGCCACCGTGGTGGGCTGGGCACCTCGCAGCTCCATACCTGCTCCAGCGTCGAGTGCTGGATGCCGCACTCCTTCCGCAGGCAGGTCCCCTCCAGGTCACTCTCGGTGCATTCGCAGCCGCACTGGTACTTGGGCTTGTCGAGCTCCCCGTTGATCACGTTCTGAAGCACGACGAGCAGCACGCAGATGAGGATCGGGAAGACGGTGATGCCGACGTTCGTCTTCAGGTTCCGCCTCTGCACCCGCAGCCAAGAGACAAGAATCAGATGCCACCACCAAAACCATCAACCATATGCCTCCCACCCTCCCAAGAACACAGATGAAATCGATGGCTGCCCATCATCCATCCAAAAGCCCCAAACCAGAGCAGCATGATTAAACCATAAGAACCGTGCAGGCATATCCACAAACACGTCGCGGGCAGCAAGGCAGACACAGAGAAGGGATCAATCGGTGCGGCTTTCCTGGAAGCAGAGGTTCTTGCGGAGGAGGTCGGAGGCCTGGGTGGAGAAGCTGGCGGGGCTCCTCCTCCTCGCGGAATCGTCATCATCCATGGAGAGGCGGAGGCGGAGGCAGATGGGGAGTAGCCGCTAGGCTTCGGCGGCGGTGAGGAGAAGAAGAGGCGTTCGGAGTTGGGATTTTGAGTAAACCGATTGATTGGGTTTGGTTTAACTTGTCGCGGTTTATATATGCCGTCAATTTCTCGGTTCGGCTCCCGCCAAATCTCGCATTGTTCGTCGTTGCTTAGGGATTAGGGACTGTCTATGCGTATCGATTAAATTGCACGTACTATGATTTAGATTTCTAAACTCTTAAAATATAATTTTTGGGTTTCTAAATTTATCATCAGTGTTATACACGTCTAAACATGGTTCACTCTGCTCCGTGCACTGATGCAGCATGTTATGACGGTACGTATAAGTAGAATAGGGTTTACGAAACTGGCGGTAACCGCACGGTTATCGCGGTAATCGTGCTACCAGGGTCAAAATCGTGGTAACACCACTAAATTCAAATAAATTTTAAAAATAATTTGTAATTTTGATAAATTTTATACGTTTTCTTACGATTTGCCACATGTACTACACGGTGACCGTGCTTATCACTAGGGTGTGGTAACCTTGCTCCCGACGATAAGGAAAACCCGCGTAGCACTCATGTGTCAGTCACATGTAAAAGGAACTAAAAATATATTTTCTTCTCTTTGTTTTTTAAATTTTATTTTTGGGTTCCACTAATATATAGACGACACCGTGGCAAAGTTCGAAAAACCAAATATGCATTTGGAGAGCTTAGGGACATACCCCCTCCGTCCAAAAAAAACGAATCTAGTACTGGATGTGACATATTCTACAACGAGAGGAACTAAAAATATATTTTCTTCTCTCTGTTTTTTAAATTTTATTTTTGGGTTCCACTAATATATAGACGACACCGTGGCAAAGTTCGAAAAACCAAATATGCATTTTGAGAGCTTAGGGACATACCCCCTTCGTCCAAAAAAACGAATCTAATACTGGATGTGACATATTCTAGTACAACAAATCTAGACAAATGTATGTCCAGATTCATAGTATTAGGATGTGTCACATCCGGTACTAGGTTAGTTTTTTATGGAATGGAGGGAGTAGATGACATACCTACATAAGCCTATGAACCACCTGTGCACTTCCTGAAATTTTTACATTTTGGTCCTTTTTGAAAACTTATTTTAGCAAATGGACCCCTGGAAAAACTTAAACGGCAAATGGTCCTTTTTTGGGCACCAGAGTGGCTGGCGCCGTACCCTAACACGGCGGCGCCAGCCACACTGGCGCCGTGCTCGTGCCACCGTGGCACTAGGGCTGTCGTGGCGTTGCTGACTGGGTAGAGTGGGGCGCCAGCCACACAGGCGCCGCGCCTCACACCACGGCGCCAGCCTGCTGGCGCGTCCCTCCTCTGCGGGCCCAACCAACTTTCTCCCCCCCCAAAATTTTCGCCAAGTCTGTTCTGCCTCTAGGCAAACGCTGGCGCCCCCCCCAAAACCGCGGCGCCAGGGTGGCTGGCGCCGCCCTCCTCCCCCCCCCTGAAACCTTTCTGCCTCCGGGCCTCGACTGGCGCCGCCCTCATGGACCACGGCGCTAGGGTGGCTGGCGCCGCCTTCTTCCCCCACCAAAACCCTTCTGCCTCCAGGCCTCGGCTGGTGCCGCCCTCATGGACCACGGCGCCAGTGTAGCTGGCGCCGCCCTCCCCCCATCCCGAAACCCTTCTGCCTCGCGGCAGTGGCTGGCGCCGCCCTCCCCAACCGCGGCGCCAGAGTGATTGGCGCCGCCCTCTGCCTCCTTGCAAATTGAAGATCCATATTGCACAAATGTACCAATTCACAGTTTCATATAGACTAAAACAAGTTCCAATTGCACAAATCACAATGTCAAAAGTCCATCACATAGTCCATCACATATTCCACACATCAAACAATGCCAAAAGTCCATCACATATTCGACACATCAAACAATGCCAAAAGTCCATCCTATATTCCACACATGAAACAATGTTAAAAGTCCATCACATAGTCCTCACATAGTCCATCAAATTTTATACCACATAGTGCACCACATATGTCATACTACCAACAAATAAATTAACTTCATACAAATCACTTCTTCCGTTGGCGCCGAATAGCTTGCGAGCCCGGAGTGTACCTACATTTGAAAATCCAATGTTTAAAACATTTTAAAAACAAAATGAGGGAAATCAAATAACATTTGAGAATGGAAAGCTCATTTTACCTCTTTTTCGCTGCCCGAGTGGATCGCAAGTTGTATTGCGTGGGTTGCGTCCCCTGAGGCACGTCGGGAAGCTACGATATGTCTATCTCCTCAGCGTCTGGTGCGACGTAGTCCTCATCCTCCTCGTCGTCGCTAGGTGGAGCCGGCGCCTTCCCCTTTCCCCTCCCTTGCGGAATGCGTGACGACGACGAGCCACCAACTTCTTCACGCTCTTCTATCCTGATGGAGTGTCGAGCAGTACTTAGACGCGCGGATTGAGGTAGTGGTGGTGGTAGTCTCCGCGGTTGGTACACGTCGTCCAATCCAACCGACCTGCACCTAATCTTGCTGCAAGTTTCTGGCACCTTTGACGAACTTTCTGCATTTCAAAAAAAAAAGAAGTTTGTTAGGCATAACTCAAGTAATGCAAAGTGCTAAATAAATTTTACCTCTAAAACATTGCGGAGTGTGTTCTCCGTGTCCTCACCACCCCTCGGAGCTTGGAGGGCATGCCCCATTTCATTAACACTCCTGAGGAGCTCTCTCGACTGAAAGCGTGAGAAGATATATGTTAGGGTCTAGGGTGCAAATGGAAATAACTTTGACAAATGCAAGAAAACTTATGACTGTGTCTCTAAGTGGGGCGTGCTCCATTTGATATCCAACTCTAGTCCGGACGTCATAGGGATTCCGCCCCTCATCGGAGTCACGGTCATCCTCTATGTCGGCTTCCGTCCAAGTAGGGCGGAGGAACAATCTATATGTCCTATGCAGCCAACGAAGGTACTCTGAGAAAAGATGATTTTGGTGTATAGTCTCGATGTACCTGTCGTTCCTTCCGACTGTCCTCCATTCATCAATGTATCTGTTATGCTCTAGTCCCCAGTCTTTCACCTTCTTTGTTCTCACGCTGTCATACCTAGACAAGTGGAAGGTGATGAAACAATAGTGAGCATCGACAAGGGTTAAATGGTACAAAATTGAACATTGACAATGAAAGCAAACAAAGATAAGAAATATTTACTTGTGTAATTCAACTCCAGTTGAAATGTCCTCAACCGGCCAGTCTTGTTTCTTCCTGAACTGTCGCATGACACGGTGCGGAAGGTGGTACTCAACTGCCCAGAAACAAATCAATGGGCACTGGTACATGAAGTAGTCAGAGTCTCGATTGCACATCGAGTTCAGGGTCAGGCTTGAAGCCTCATTTGTGTGGTATGGTAACCACTCAATCTGCAAAAGTTGAAGAGATGTCGTTGGTTAGTATCTCAATTAAAAAAGTAAATGTCTAACTAGAAGTGATATTGGAAGTACTTACATGTTGAGGCTGTAAGCTGTCCATCTCATTGATATAATGCTTGTATGCCACATCCTGGTGAGCATGTGCAGTGGCAGTACTCTTAAAAAGGTAGGCCACTGTCTTCTCCGTGTCTGGCTCATTGTAGGGCCAAGGAGTGAAGCTTTGCCTCCACTTAGGCCTTCCAACTGGTAGTCTTAACCACATCCACAGCTAAATCAATAGCACACAACCACTCATGTTGGATGATGGTGCCTGACGACAACAGGCCTCACAGAGCTGTCTATATGTCCACGCCAACACTGCTGAGCCCCAACTGAAACAGCCCAGATCACCAAGGTTGGCGACCAAAGGAATCCATATCGCTGAAGCAATGTCACCCCTAGCATCAGGAAACAGAACCCCTCCCAACAAGTGCAAGATGTATGCATGGGCATAACACTCAACACGCCATGGCTCAGCGTCGTCATCAAGATGTGAGAAGTTCTGACTCAGCCAAGACAGGGGTATTCCATTCTGCTTCTTCTTGCCCCCTTGCCCTTGCTCAATGTTCAGTGGAATGCCAAAATAAATAAATAGACAAGAATAAAACATGCATTGACTTAAGTAGGAAAACAAAATATTTACCTCCCTAACACTTCTATTTTTTTGGACTTCTTCTTTTTTGGACGCTTAGGTCACTTAGGTTTCTTGTGACCCTCCTGGTGACACAACGAGCATCTATTTTGCACCGGCGCAGCATCAAGTTGAACACATGAAGGTGGTTTCCTTCCAGAATCACCAAGACCCGAGTTCATTTCATTCTTGAATCGCTTCGATCTCCTCTTCCCTCTTGTTTTAATCTTCAAATTTGGGTCAGCAACAAATTCTTCACCGTCATACGATGGCCACTGTGTGGGGTCGAGGTATGGCTCAAAGCGACTTGCCCATGTGTTCACAACGGCTCTTGAAGAGAAATGATACGACATTCGGTTGGGAGATTCCTCATCAATTGCATGAATCAGATAAACGTGGATAAGATGTGAGCAAGGCATATGGTAGAGCAATGGCCTTTGGCAAGAACATGAGTTCCCCTCACCTTCAACTTTGAAGGCTCTTGCGCCGAATCTAACACCACCACGCGTTATACCACCCATCTCTGTGACCTCGTATGTCTTTTTCTGCTTATCGAAACACCTTGAAGTGTGTTTGTTCGCCTTACTTTTTTGCACCTTCATCTTACTAGCAACCTTGGTAGACCAACGCTCCCCTAACTGGACTCGCTTCACTGCTTCATCATGTCTGTTCACAAAGTAATCATTACACTTCATGAACGTAAATGATACTATGGCCGTCACTGGAAGCTTACGAACACCAACTAGCACGCTATTGAACTGTTCGGCCATGTTGGTTGTCATGTAACCCCATCGGCGGCCATTTCTATCGTATGCACGAGACCACTTATCTTTATCCAACAACTCATCTTCAAGCCATTTACGAGGACCTTAGTGCCTCAACATCCCTCTCAAATATCCACTTCTCGTCAATCTGACATATCCTTAGGAGCTCTTTTGTCTGATGCTTGTCCGCACCGGCCTTGTGGAAATTAGCACGGAAGTGTCTCATGCACCATCGGTGGAGAACCGGTGGCAATCCTGGAACAGGAGTCCTCATGGCATTCATTATACCAGCATGTCGATCTGAGATAATACAAACCTCCCTATGCGGCCCAACCACAACCCGTCGGACAAGATCGATAAACCAGCACCAGTCTAGTGAATTCTCTTTCTCCACCAAGGCAAAAGCTAAAGGTACAAGTTGGTCCTCCGCATCAGCTGATAATGCAGTCATCAAGGAACCACCGTATTTCCCAGTTAGGAAGGTTGCATCTATAGCTAGTACTGACCTGCAATGCTTAAAAGCCTCAATGGAAGGACCAAAGCACCAGAATGCACGCATAAAAATTTTCTTGGTCACTCCATCAACGTTGACAACCCTATCAGGATGAGTATCGATGTGGTAGACCATACTGGGATTTCTCTGCTTAATGGCTTGCAGCAAAGTGGGCAAACGGATGTACGCTTCACCCCATTCACCGTAAATGAGCTTCATAGCCTCCTCTCGTGCCCTCCAAGCCTTGCCATACTTCACCCTATACTGGAAAACCTCAAATATATACAAAGCTAACGTAGAAGCAGAGAGTGTAGGTTGCAGTTTTATGGCATTGCATAACCTATTTGCTATGAACTTAGATGTCAGCTGCCGGTGGCTCCCTGAACCTTCGGCAGTAGCACAACTATGTTCCTTACCAACCCGTGATATCCTCCACGTGCCACTAGACCTCTTAGTTGCATGGACCTTTCATTTGCACCGTGGGTTTTCACATTTAACAGTGTACCACCTATTTGCGGCAGAATTGACAACACGGTATGGATGATGGTGCACGATGGCGTATTCCTGGAGCCATAGCTTCAATGCGACCATGGATGGGAACTCTAAACCCTTTCTGAGACCATCCACCTGGAATGGTTCTGGCAACTGATCTAGGTTGATGCCGCCATCTAGTATTGCACCATGGGCATGTGTTAGGTCCCTAAACTCAGGAATGTCTGGCTTCCTCCCAAACACCTTCTCAAACGCACGACAGTCCTCTAATGCTAACTTGTCATTGTTAGTTAGTGGAGGGAATGGACGGTCATCATCGGAGTCTTCAGCAAATTCAACATCATATTGCTCAACACTTGCCTCCTCGTCAACCTCCTCTCTATTGACTTCTACTGAGACAGAATCATGACCACCACTCAATTCGACATCAAAGTAATCATCTGGATTCACATATTGGCCTGCTACTTCCGTCGGGTATTCAGGGTTGCCTCCGTACAACGACCAGTGCACATTCTCCGACAAATGTTCACTTAGATCAAGCCCCTCTTGTACTAACTCCCTTTTCATCTCTCTCGCTGCATCCACATCATCACTACCGCAATGTCTCTTTGATGGTCCTGCCTCCCCTAAATCATTTCCAAGCAAAGGTCTCTTCTTATCTCCTTCCCCCTCCAAGTCTTCTCGTACCAACTCAGTCTTACTTGCACCCCCTCCACGACGAGAAGAATATGTCACAAAATTCTTCTCAACGTAATGATAAGAAGGAGATTTGTTTAGATCCAAATTTTCTACGGTACGTACCAACTTTGATGCAAACACCTCTAGAGATCTAAACTGAGACTCTTTTACCAAATCAAAATAAACTTCCCATTCCAACTGACCTATCACATTTAATATATACTTATGCCCTTGACCAACATCGTATCTCCCATAAAAACGAATCTCCACATTATCCTCGGTCCATCCAAGAACTTCTTTCACTCGTGACCTTAGTTCATCTAGAGTTGGGTGGGTGGGAAACAAAATGGTCTTCAATGACATATTCTCAAACTCAACATGTGCACCAACATAAGGTTCCACCACTCTACCACCGTAGTAAACATGAACAATTCTATCCATCTACACCAAAAAATCAAATGTAACTTTGCAACAAAAATTAAATCTTCATTCCTAAACGTAGCCCAAACCGACATATTATAACCAATGCATAACTTAATTTGTCCCAAAGCTACTACTCCAAAAAAAATATTTAATCCACCTACAACTATCAACAAGTTTACTAGTGCATTACACATCGAAATATTACAAATACTCCATCATACAACCCAACCTAGTTCTAATTAACTATAATCAATTTCTATAATGCAACCAAAATTTTCTCTCCTTCATATAATTAATGGTTAAAAGTTTAACCTATAGGCTATAGCATCAAGTCCATCAAATTAAAATTACTTTCATGCCTCAATCCTAATTTTTCATCCATCCATCCAACCAAACAATCCAAAAATTAACATTACCACATATATGGTTAAAAAAATCGTGACACCAATGAGTACATTGCAAACATGTAGCACTACAACAAGTAAATCCCAAGAACAAATGCTAAAAATCAAAAATTTGGGCAAAAAAGGGGTTCTAGGGTTACTCTTCGATCTACAAATTCAACCAATAAAAACGAAAAAAAGAAGGGGGAATGGAGGAGTCTACCTTTCTTTTTGATTTCCAAAAAAAATCCCGCGAAAAACGAGTTCAAATGGAGTGGATTTGAGGTGGGGAGGTGAGGGGGAGAGAGAGGGGGAGAGCTGCTGCTGCTCAGCTCAGGCTGGTGCTTGGGCGAAAATGGGAGTGGGGAGGAGAAAGGTGGTGGGGCCCACGGGGTTTAAGGGGACGGCCCACAGAGAAGGGGCGCGCCAGCCATGCTGGCGCCGTGGTATGAGGGGCGGCGCCAGTGTGGCTGGCGCCCCCTTCTGCCCAGTCAGCACCTCCACGACAGCCCTAGTGCCACGGTGGCACGGGCACGGCGCCAGTGTGGCTGGCGCCACCATGTTGGGGTACGGCGCCAGCCACTCTGGCGCCCCAAAAAGGACCATTTCCGGTTTAAGTTTTCCCAGAGGTCTATTTGTAAAATAAGTTTTCAAAAAGGACCAAAATGTAAAAATTTCAGTGTGCACTTCCCTCTCAAATTTATATGTAGTAGGATTATAGTGTAATTATATTGTAATTTCTACAAGATATAACTATAGTACTAACTTTCAAAACCCAGTAATAACGCATTATTTCCGTCAAGTGAAGGTCGTGGGGCCAAACCCATCCATAGCGTGCGCTATAATTTTTTCATTTCCCTCCTCCTTGAATCTCGAAGCAAATATAACAATTCAAAATTATATACAAGTCACATACAAGTTATATTGCAGTTGTGTATAAATTTCAATGTAAAATTATTAGGAGAAATTTGTTGACAAGCAAAATTATGTTGCTGGTTGACATGAAGTACTGACCATAGCGGTAGTATATTATATTATTGTTGTTACTCTCGTGCTCCCTCTGTCCCAAATCCAATGCGAGATTGGTTTATTTTTGGGATGGAGGGAGTATTTAGGTCATAGCAGTAATAGATCTACAGGATGGGCCGGGTAAGGGTTGGAGTTGGGCCAATCAAAAGCACAACTTTCATGGGCCGAACATATTTGTCCGGTTCTGGCCCATTAAGGATATCGGGCCGATGATTTGTGCCAGCCCGATTAATTCGGGTGAAGTTGATGCTATTGGACCTTATTTGGGCCTGTTTTTCTCTCTCTCTGGTTTAACTTGCAAGAAGCCCAATAGAGACGGTGTAGGGCAAACTGAATTTTATGACGGCTGGGATGTGACTTGTGAGAATTATCGTGATTCAAAAGGGTACGGATGATTAAAAATCAAACGGAGTTTTATGGGAATTAAGTTGATATATACATAAAAAGACGTTCTTTTATCATTTGAATAAGATGATTAAAATTCTCATAGTAAAATGGGAAAAATATTTGCTTCAAACCAGTGCAGATGATATATTGATTAGTGAAACTACCATGGTACTCTGCATTTTTCTTGACAGATAATGTCATTAACTTTTAACATAATGTTTGACCATTCATCTTATTAAAAAATATATAAATGTTATTATTAGAAAAACTTTTAAACTTGGCTTATCGTTTTGCGTGCGCACCCGCACACATATTTTTTTTTTAAAACAACATGCCCAAAGTTAATGGTGCCATCTATTATAAAGAAATATATAGGCTCACCCTTTCTGTGTCACGGAAATTTCTTGCGCTTCAAAGGGGTCAGTAGCATACTCACAATGGGCTCGTCCTAATTTTCTTCTTCCCTCAGGCTCATTGAGTTTGAAAGATTTGTGGAGGAAAAGTGGAGGGTTCAAATTGCTATAGGAATTGATACCAGCTATTCACTCATTCGAAATGGACGATTGGGGTATAGGACAAATAGAGGAAATATATCTTTGCTAGATTTCAAAGGAAAAACTTAGACATCCACTACAACGTACTACCTCTTTCCTTTTTTCCTTCCCTAAGTTCAAGACAAATCAATCAATGCTCAACACATCAAGTGACTATAATTTAAAAAAAAACATAAACAAGTTTGATTAATTTAACATGATTCTATGAAAGATTCATGTGTTTAACTAATCCCTTCCCTTCAAACACCATGTTTTACTTTTTTTTTCTATCCCTGCATTTCAAATAAACCCTCAATAACTAGTTTAATCAAGCTATATATCTTTAAAAAAGTTATATTTTCACTGGTCTTTTCTCACCGGCGGCGTGATCGATCGACCATCTACGGGTGAAATCGTGTTATGGCCGCCAGCGATGGATATCGTAATAGTGCCAGTTGCTCTTGAATGCTAGATGCAAAGCTTAGCTACGCGGAGCATATGCACGAACACGTTCCGGCCCATATCGATCTGCACCTATATTCAAGTATGGGCTCTCACGTTCTCGGCAGTTACTCTTATTATTCTACAGTGGACTTAGATGCATGGCCAGAATGAGGTTCTTGACAACATTTGCAGATGGCATACACAATCCAATTGTCCAAGAGGACACGTTCAGGTAGGTTAAGCTATGCAGCATTTACTGGTTTGCATCATGGCAACAACCAACGGCTTGTGCATAGGGGTGGTAATATGTGCCCAACATTCTAGCCTACAAAATATGATGGCTGAAACCAAAAAAGAGTTAGCCTGAGGTTTTATGAGCTAAAAATATTTAAGAACTGAAATGGGTTGTGAAAAGGTCCATGAGCCTTAACCTATTACCACCCGCTACGTGCACTTTTGGAGACTTTGTTTTGGAAGGGCCAGTCGAAGTTAGGGCGGAGGTAGAGTATGGGGGGAGGGGTGCCCACGAATCCAATCAAGAAAATTTTTTTAGCCTCACCTATTTTTGACCATGCATGTGTGCACCCCTCAATACAAACTTAAGCACCCGTATCAGTTTACACTTGATCTAAAAGTAGAGTAAATTAAGTAAGTGGTACCTTACTCCATTTCGCTATAATGTGGACCCCAGTCCTGTTACGGTGGTCAATAGAGGTGGAAATAATATGTGCATGTGTTGTAGCTCGTTGTATTATGAAAATTGTTGTCATGTACGTCGTTCTTTTAAAAAATAATTGTAGGTTGTGTGCATATCGTTATCATATCCTATCTATATATACATAGACCGATCGAGCGTGATTTTAGATTAATTACATCAACTTAATATAGTAGTCTGATATGAACAAATCTTACTTTATCTTTTAAAATACTACACACATTCTTCCTTCTTCAGTCCATTAAAACTTTGTTTAACTTACGCCTCCAAGTTGGCATTGTATCTTAACACTCGACCCGTAACTGATGAACCCTGAGTTCCACTCGTCACTCAAGGCTGTTGTTGGCCCGATCTTTCGGTGAGTTGAGATAACTACGATTTGTGGAAAAACATTGACGATCCGACTACAACCGTACGAGACGTTGTGTTGCGCCTTAGCGATCGATACACCTCTCCGTGGGTTGTTGATCTTGCCGGTGCAGATCAACCCTATTCCTGCAAGCAAATCGAAGAAACAAGCAAGAACAAGATAAAAGCAATCTGATATTGCAAATAGGAATTTAATACAAATGATAAGTTGGGGTTCCGAAGAACAAGCAGACGGACGGTCTAGCTGACACGCGCGCTGCAAGCAAGCAGCAATGGCTAAACTTTAATCTATCAAAACCCAAGAAACTGTAAAGGGGTACCTAACTATTTAAGGAGGTGGGAGGACGACCTAAAGGGACCTCAGGGTCGTGCTCCACCTGGTTGGGGCGCACCCCACATGGGCCCCACTTGGGCCGGGGTCCCAGACGAAGTTACAAGCCCATAGGCCCATTATAGGTGACGCAGCACCTTGTTGCTTCAATTGCGGCTCAATAAGATGGAATTTCGCAATGAGGCTGGATCCATTGGAAAGAGGACTCCAAGAGCTTTCCATCAAGTACTCACGGCCCGAAAACGGAGGTCGTATGTAGATTCGGCGGCCGTTTGAAGTCAGCAGTGTAGTAGGTGGCCGAATCGGATTCCAGCACTTGGAGGACTTGATCTTGATATCTTCTTGTTCATCCATGATGTGAGCAATGGTTGCATCCGTGGTAGCCATGGTCACATCATCCTCCCCTTCTTCACGGAAAACCGTCCTCGGTTTTTCCATATGGTGCTCTTTGCGTAGTCCATTTACAACAACCTGTTTCTTCCAGTCAAAACAAGACAAACTCGAGACAATTTGGTTAGCAATAACATTTCGCTCTAGCTTGCATGTTTTATCCACATGTATAGGAGGTTCTAAATCTGAACATATGTAAACTCTATGCACCAAATATATTCCTCTATCATCAGATTCGCTAAATATATGAAAAATAGCACTAGTTGGACAAGGCAAATCAGACTTAGCAAATAATTTCTTCTTCAAATTATCGAGCTCACAAAAATCATCAAACTGAACATAGCCCAAAGTATTTAAAGAAGATAGCAATTCACGTTCCTGTACTTCATTAGCAATGTGAACAACATGCTTAAAATTGGCACACAAAGAAACACTAGAAATAGCATGTTCATTCACCAGTTGTGGCATGGATATAAGTGAAGCATTATCACACAACTCTTCTTTATCACAAGGAACAGCAAGTAAATCAACTTGTGACAAAGGCATCTCAGCAATTGGTTCCACTAATGGTTGCTCTTCTCTAGCATGAAAAGTTGACATGTTCAATTCATTAACGGCACACTCACCTTGATTAATTGCAGCACCATTAAGATTACCTGTGGTTCTCTGTTCGGATGATGTAGCTGCATCAGTCTTCTCTTCTTCCTTCGTGAGTGATGGAGATGGCACCTCGATCCTATTGCTCTTCTCCTCGTGAATGTTCTGAGCTCCCTGCAAAATGTCAGTAATAGGAGGAACAAGCATAGCTTGTTTCTCCCTTGGGTTCTTTAAAATATTGCTCTCAACACCGCAAGTAAACATGAACAAGTGGCCTATATGATTATATGTCACGTTAGTAAGCCCAGCCTGAACATCGGAATTAAGCCCTCTAAAAAATCTAGTCATTGTGTTCTCATTGCTTTCTTTTAAACCACTATAAGTGATACAAATTTTAAAGTTGTGAAAGTACTCCCGCACGGTTTTGTCACCTTGTTTTAAATGTTCTAATTTCTCTAGGAGAGTACGTTTATAATATGAAAACACAAAATTTTTCCTCATCATTGTTTTGCATTCATCCCAAGTTTCAAGCTTATTGCCAACAGTATACCACCAAAAAGATGCAGAACCAGTACACTTATTACTAGCAGCCTTAATCATTTCAGCATTAGAGAAATTATACTCGTCAAATTGTTTGTCTACTGCTAGCTCCCAATCAACATAAGCGGCGGAATCATACTTACCATCAAAAACTGGCAAAATAGATTCTACCCTTGCAAGATCATTATCATGTACCTCATCAGCATCATGTTGATCACTCCTCATGTTGCGACGAAGATGTCGATATGGATGTTGATCACTCCTCATGTCGCGACAAAGATGTCGATATGGAGCACAGTCATCCCCAATTGTCTTGCGTATCCCTGCCATTGTTAGTAGAAAACAAGAAACATGCACAAAAATATGTACGCTCCTATCAACTACTAGGTAGTGGTAGCTCGAATATCACACACTCAAGCTTTTAACCAAGCTCTTACAAGTTCTTACCAAAGCAAGCGGAATGGTGACATACACCGACTCAATCAAGCATCCCAATGGAGGTTGGATGTATCGATGCCTTGGCAAACACCTGTTGTACGGCTGCAATCAAATCTGTGGAGCTCTGGGTAGGCTTAAATATGTAGCAAAGGGATAGCAAATGCTCAAATCAGAGAATGCAAAGTTGAATAATGGTTCAAAGTCAAGTACCGTGCTGGTCCTAGGCTAGAACGTACTAGAGACGCGAGCCTAGACACAAACGATACCACAAGATAGCACTAGGAACAACTCATGCACAACTCTGATATATGAAGTTCAGCTCAAACATAACAGTATTTTCTCTTTTCTTTCTTTCTTCTTTCTTCTTTTCTTTTTTTTCTTTCCTTTTCTTTTCTGTTGTTTTTTTTTGGTGCGGCTTTTCTTTTCTTTTCTTTTTTTTATGCACCTTTCTGCCTTTTTTTTTCTCACTTTTTTTTCTTGATTTTTTTAACAAAAACTGTCTCAAGGACCTTAATGTAAGGTTACAGGGACTCAAACGTAAATATAAAATTTACAGGGACTCAAATGTAAAAGTCCAAACCAAAATTAAAAATTATACAAAAATGGAATGCTGAATTTATACTGGTTCCGTTTTTCCAAACGGATCTCGAAACTGACACCAAACAAAAATTCACCAAGGTGTTTGACACAACTCGGAACAGGCGAAACCGACGTGAGAGGGAGGGAGTCGGACTCAGAAAGTGGGCGACAAAAGGAGATGGCGCCAACCGGTCTTCACGCGTGGGGGAGGAAATAGACTCGGCCCAAGTGGAAAGTTTGGCCTTAGATGGAAACTAATCAACCTGATTGATCTAATCTGCAAAACTTCCTCCAAAAACCGATCTGTTATCTTTTCTTTCTCTCCTCTTCCTCGCGCAAGAGAAACAAGCACGGCCAAATACAGACGACAAACCCTTGATGCAACTCAGCAACTCCAAGACCGGCCGACAAAAGCTTCTGAAAACTAGAAAAATGGAACCTTGGCGGAAAGACGATTCCGTTTTTGTAGGTCCCGACGATAACAAAGACACGACAGCGGCGGCGACAGTGGTACTAAACGTGACCAGAACTCAAAACTCTAAACGGACTAAACGCTAAGACCAGCAACACGACTAGACGATGCAACGCAAACTCAACAAAGCAAAAACTGAAATGAACAATACAATGGCACAAATATGGCTCGGTAAATGATGCGAATTTTTTTTATGGCTATTTTCTGGTTATAGGAAGATAAAAACTCACCGAGCAACGAAAGCTCTGATACCACCTGATGAACCCTGAGTTCCACTCGTCATTCAAGGCTGTTGTTGGCCCGATCTTTCGGTGAGTTGAGATAACTACGATTTGTGGAAAAACATTGACGATCCGACTACAACCGTACGAGACGTTGTGTTGCGCCTTAGCGATCGATACACCTCTCCGTGGGTTGTTGATCTTGCCGGTGCAGATCAACCCTATTCCTGCAAGCAAATCGAAGAAACAAGCAAGAACAAGATAAAAGCAATCTGATATTGCAAATAGGAATTTAATACAAATGATAAGTTGGGGTTCCGAAGAACAAGCAGACGGACGGTCTAGCTGACACGCGCGCTGCAAGCAAGCAGCAATGGCTAAACTTTAATCTATCAAAACCCAAGAAACTGTAAAGGGGTACCTAACTATTTAAGGAGGTGGGAGGACGACCTAAAGGGACCTCAGGGTCGTGCTCCACCTGGTTGGGGCGCACCCCACATGGGCCCCACTTGGGCCGGGGTCCCAGACGAAGTTACAAGCCCATAGGCCCATTATAGGTGACACAGCACCTTGTTGCTTCAATTGCGGCTCAATAAGATGGAATTTCACAATGAGGCTGGATCCATTGGAAAGAGGACTCCAAGAGCTTTCCATCAAATACTCACGGCCCGAAAACGGAGGTCGTATGCAGATTCGGCGGCCGTTTGAAGTCAGCAGTGTAGTAGGTGGCCGAATCGGATTCCAGCACTTGGAGGACTTGATCTTGATATCTTCTTGTTCATCCATGATGTGAGCAATGGTTGCATCCGTGGTAGCCATGGTCACATCAGTAACTTGGAGATATAAGTTTACTTCTAAATTAAAGAAGTACTCCCTTCGTCCCAAAATATCTATGAATTTAATATTCTAACGGAGATAATATTTAATAGTAGACAGACCATGCGGTAACATGGTTGAGGCATGCATGTAAAACATACTAGTATGGTTAATTTACAGGAGTACACACGTAGTATTATATTACGGTTGGTCTTTATTACATACACATATTGTTTCTATACATTTGATGCGAAAAACTATTTTGAGCTCTAAATAGCACGTGCCCTCATTTTTTATATCCGGCGCAAATAATTACACAATATTTCGGAAAAGTTAATTATTGCCGTATACATCCATGTTCCCATGTTTTCAGCTATATATTTTCCTCGATCCATGGGGCCCAGTTGATCTAAATTAAAGCAACCACTTATGCACATGTAGCTTCAGTCACTACTAAAAGAATGATTTTCCTAAACGGGAGTCATTTTAAATTGTAGACAGACCGTAAATGATCGCGTCTGTGAAAATCGTGCTACATTTTCACGTAGCTGCTCTCTAAGACGATCGCACAGAAAAATCAATTTTCGCAGGCGGGCCACTTAACAGGGCTTATTTTCACGTGCGGACCTGTTAAGTGGCCCGCACACGAAAATAGCCACCCATATTTTTGATCGCCCTACACCCAACTCTCTCCTCCCCTTGCCCTCTCAGATCGCCCCACACCCACTCTCTCCTCCCATCTCCCTCTCAGCCCCCACACCCACTCCTCCCTCCCTATCTGCCTCCTCCTCCCACTTCTCCCTCTCCCTATCCGCCTCTTCCTCCCACTTCTTCCATCTCCCGGCGACGGCGGCGGCGGCCTTGGCTAGGGCGGCGGAGGCGACATCGGCTATGGTGGTGGCGGCGGAGTGGATCCGTCACCGGCCGCCACGGGGAGGCCTGATCGGGGATCCGTCGCTGGCCACCGCGGGGAGGCCGGATCCGTCGCGGGGACTGCACAGACGACGGCGGCAGGCCTCAGGCAAGGCGGCGATGATGACGGTGATGACGTTTTTGATTTTTTTTTGTTTCGATTTGTTATTTTCCCTTGCGGGTGGCTTAAGTGCCTGCACGTGGAAATCCCGATTTTCGCGTGCGGATGTGTCACGCGCACGCGAAAATCGCGATTTTCGCAGACACCTCGTTCTAGACGGGTGGAACATCTGCACGCAAAACCCGATTCCGACAGTACAAGAAAATCGTTATTGTACCAGTGAGTGGAGAAGCCAATCAATTAATTGGAGATTTACAAGGCAGGCAAAATAATGCTGTTCCATTTGGTCATATGTCAAAGAAAGCTGCAAACTAGTACTTGTACAAGAGAACAACTCATCACTGAACGAGGTGTCTGCGAAAATCATTCACTACTCTAATCTGTTCAGTTCCGCACCATTCACATACTAAACGTACACGCGATCATATGGTAAAAAGAGTACTACAAACTTTTTGTGTAATTAGTAGAGAGAATATAGGAGTACACCTTGTTAGCTGAACACTTCTTAAATTTCTTTGCTGGCGACCTGAATGCATGCATATGGCCGGTCATTAATTAAAAGGTGATCGATCGATCGATTCATACACAATCACACTGTTGGCTTGATTGAGATCGATTGGTTGCTTGGCTTGATTGCGATTGGTCATTAATTTGGTTGCTACTATATATAACTGATTGGGGGCAAAGCATTCCATGTTCTTGCTCACTGTACAACGACAGTAGAAAGACAACCTCTGCATGTTCATCAAATATGGGTTCAGAAATTTCAGAATCTACAAATTAAAATGTCCAACTCCACCGTACCGGCTGGTCGCTTGGTCAGTCCTAGATATGCATGGACATATCATGAATCTCACGATGTATATGCATAATAATTTGAACACCAAAAACGTCGTACGTGCACAACCATCAAATCACGACAAGCTTTCTTATAATCGTTATCGTAATCACCTCATCCTGCTAGCTTTGATATTGTCGTCGTTATCCTCCTCCTCCTCCTCCTCATCATTCTCAACCATAAAGCATCCTCAATATATATGTTTATTAAGTAGTAAAAGTGAGACTTACAAAACTAGATAGTAGTTATTTTAATTCTCATAATATATAGTCAGTAAGCTAGACCTCATATTTATAAGAGAAATAGATGGGTGAAGAAGAGAGAAGGAATGAGAGAGAAGAGAGTTTTAGTATTTGTTTATTGCTTATTGCCTGGTAGTAGTGCTACTATCGAATGATACTACTACCCACTTTACTACATGGTGACGTATAATTGTACGGCCACATCTGCCTTGAGCCAAATTTGGATATTAACACATGCCCCTCCTACCTTTTTGGTGAACTTGTGAACCAAAAAGCACTAAGCACGGGGTTATCTAAGGATGATATATATCCTCTAATATCGGCAAGTCATGCCTCTAAGACATATGTGTTCATGATGATACAAGAATACTACGAGAGGCCCCGTCTTGTTCAGATTGTGTTTTGTTTTGATTTGGCCTCCACTCTTTCCTCGGCACTTTTTTGTGTTGATTCCTTTGTAACCTATTCTTTTCTCTCAACCACCTATGAGAAGAACACGATTGATTATTAAAAATCGGTCTTTGTGTCAATGCCCATAATGGATAATAATACAATATATAAGTGGGCATCATCCATGTACCATTGAAGCTCCATGGTGCATACCAAGGCTAATACCATGAAGGAGAAGTAGGTTGTCGTCGGTGGTACGCTCTCGCTTGTCTCCTACCTTGCTTGGTAAATAACTTGATTTCCTTGGTTGCTCATCTTTTGGAATCTTCGACTTGTCATATTGCCCCCCCTGAGTTTTGAAGTCTTCAATGTGGTCTTGTCCTTTAGCAATCCAATGGTGCGTATAGGAAAAGGTAGCTCATCCACTTGCATTTTTGTAAAAGTCAATCATCCTTCATCAATGGCCAATTGAATTTGTCTACGGAATACATTGCAATGATTTGTGGCATGAGAATAAGAGTTGTGCCACATACAATATACTCACCGCTTCAATTCCTCAAGTGTTGGTATGACACGGCCTTGTGATAATTTAATTTGATTCTTTTCTAATAAGTAGTAAAAAATCCTATCTCATTTGGCCATATAAAATGTGAACTTTACCTCCTCTTGCCAATTCTTGTGACCACCGACTTAAGAGAGGACCAAACGAATGGTTTAGATTTGGAGTTCCTAGCCCATTTGGTTGTGGATACAACAATTGTCTCATCATCCGAAGATTTTTGTTGATCAACTATATTAACATGAGGGCAATCAGACCTAACATTCTATGCGATTTTGGCTTCTCTAACGTGGCTTTCTTTAGCTAGAGCTTTTCGAAGTAATTGGCTTATATCTAAGAAACTATGACCATATAACTTTTCTTTTAAATATTCAAGTAAACCAGAATAAGACAAATCTATCAGAAAGTGTTAAACTATAACATCGTTTTCTTCTGTTTCTAAATCTTCTAATGTATTCAGGCTCATTATATTTTTGTTTAACCGATGTTAAGTGCGTCAAATTTAATTCAAACTCACCATTAAAGTAGTCATGAAAATTTTGTTCTAGCTGAGAACAATCATGAATAGAGTTGGGTGCAAGTGAAATAAACCAAGTAAATGCAGCACGAGATAAAGGCAATGAAAAAAAGGCAAAGTTTCAAAATACTACTAGCACTAGTTTTAATATTTGTTTATTGCTTATTGCCTAGTAGTAGTGCTACTATCAAATGATGCTACTACCCACTTTACTACCTGTTGACATAGAATCTTGTTGCCATACTTTGAGCACGTTATGTGCAACCCTCGGCGGCTCCCAAAGATGCGCCGCCATAGGGAGTGGGTAGATGCTTCCGAACGAACACCCGGGAGGTACCTCGTCAGGGTGAACGCGCGCCGATTTGCTAGGCTCGGCAAGCTAGCTAGGATGTCCTTTGGCGCCATAGAGACGAGAGACGACAAGCAATTGGGGATTTAAGGAGAATAGACTTAGGATAGGTAGCAAGAAGGAGGGAAATGTAGAATATAGAGGGTTTGGATACTAAATTGATTTGGACGATTGTTTGGTGGTTGTCTCAATCAACTTTAGCCCCCTTATATTTTTAAGGAGAGGTGGACTTGCTTTCGAGGTCTTTTTGACGTCCAATTAGGTGTAGAAACCAATTAGAACTCTAAAATCTTAGGCTTTAGCAAGGAAACTCGAAAACCGACAAATCGAACTTAGAGTTGGACTCTGCCGCTCTGAACAGCCACAAGCTGTTGGTCAGACCGACCTCACGTGACATGACAAGTCTAAGGTCTTTCCAAGTTTGTCTATGATTTCCTATTTCTTACTTTAGAAGGTAAATTTGGATATTAACATTTAACACTACGACCTACTTCCACAATGGTGAATCAGGCGATAGGACTTCTTACTACTTACTGTCTCCATCCCAAAATATAAGGGATTATACCGTTCAAATTTGTCCTGAAATATGAAGGATTTTGTAATCCCAAAACGATACTTTATTTCTCACATACTAGCTACCACTTTTATGCTATCTTATTTTTCACCCGTCACATTTTTTACTGGTTATTTCTCTCATCCCCTTTGCTATTTTATTCTCCCAACCATTACCATTTGAACCTTCCTTTGTTTTCTATCATTTTTTAAATTTGTTTCATTAAAAAATATATTCCCTTATATTCACCGAGGGAGAGAGTACTTTTTAACACATTGCGGATACCTTATTGCTATAGCTAGCGGCCAGGAGTTAAGTGGGCCTATCTTTCTTTCCTGGTAGTGCTTAGGCAGCAGGAGTAGCTCACAAATAACGTGAAGCCATTGGACATGGAACTCGTAGTGATTGCTCCAGCAGCAGCAGCATGCAGCAGCGGCGGATAAGAGCAGGTACAATAGCACGCTATAAGCCAGCTGCAAATATATTTTAAACAGATAAATAAATAAGAAGAGAGAAAATCAGCGGGCTATAGATTTATAGCCAGCTATAGCACGGACTCTAAAATACAGTGTGTGTATGACAGGTGGGACCAGATATTAATAATATAGTATGTAACTATTGTATAAATAAGCTATTAGATTGACTATAAATGAATTGGAGATAGTGTTTGGCTATACTATTAAACTTGCACTAATAGATTCAGCTGTAGCTAGCGCTGCATGATCTGCATGCAGTAGTAGTAGTGGTCTGCACTCTGCACCACGAACGCGTACGCGGCGCACGCATTGATCGCGCATCACATGATCGATCTGTCGCTAGCTGTAGATCGAGTGCAGAATCATGATCTCCTCTTGCCCCTCTTTCCCTCTCCCAATTATTGGCTGTGTTTAGTTCACGCTAAAATTGAAAGTTTAATTAAAATTGGAACGATGTAACGGAAAAATTACAAGTTTATGTGTGTAGAAAAAAAATTAAAATGTGATGAAAAAGTTGGAAGTTTGAAGAATCATTTTAGAACTAAACATGGCGATTATCTCCTCGCATTGTCAATAAAACAAATCCTCTACGGATTCCGGCTAGCTAGCTCGAGCATTTCATTTTCAATTTTTCGTACAGACCTGCCAACTGTGAGTTTGCTAATAGTCTCACTGTTGATCCAATGGTCTTCTACATTCAACTGAAGAGAGAGCGAGAACACCACGGCTGGGATGACTCACCATGGATGGCGGCGTTGATGGCGACTTCCCTAATGAGCCCTTGAAACTCCGTTAGGTTTCGGCTGTGTTTAGTTCAACATCAAAATTGTAAGTTTGACTAAAATTGAAAGTTGGAAGAAAAAAGTTGAAAGTTTATATGTGTAGAAAGGTTTTAATGTGATGAAAAAGTTAGGAACTAAACCAAACATTCACTCGATTAGATTTTCAGATTGGAGGCGGTGGGAAGAGGTAGAATTTGAGAGCGGCTTAATTTAAAGAAATGGCTAGGGTGGTGCCATTTACACGTGTATGATGGAAATGGGTAGAATGAGATGGAGACGGCGCCTCTGGAGCCATTGGAATGGAGGATGACAGTGGACAGGGTAAAGTGTTAGATAATTTATTGAAAATATATATATATATATATATATTATCGATAATAAATTAGGACATGGAGTTGATAGGTCTTAGGATAAAAATATAGTCAGACTCTTATCTTAGTGGTAATTGCATGATGGCAGTAGGCGAGAGAACAACTTGTTGGTAGGGGTAAAAACGGGTCGGGTTCGGTTCGGATCTTACCCTTCCCATATCCTAACCCACATTTTATAATCGGAATCGGGTCGGACACGGATTGTACCAAATACAGATACAAACTCGGATAATGTCGGGCAAAAATACGGAACGAATGCTTACCAAAATGTACACTATCGATTACGGATATTTATTCGGATATCAAGTCGAAGCAACAATCTTATCTATCACATACTCCCTCCGTTTCATGATATAAGACTTTCTAGCACTGCCCATATTCATATAGATGCTAATGAATGTCTAAATTCATTAGCATCTATATGAATATGGACAATGCTAGAAAGTCTTACATTATAAAACGGAGGAAGTAGACAAGAACCATTTAACAATCCCATATATCTATAATATGATTATATTAGGCCATTAAGACTTTAGAAAATAAATAAGGTACAATACATCATAGTATAACCAATACATCATACAATACATCATTGTGCAGAAGGCTAATTTACCTTTCCTGCACCCGAACAATTTGGGCACGTCTCTGTTCTTGGCGTAGATAAATGCTGATCACCATCGCTGAATGTTGAAACCGGTTCAGTAAGCACCAGAGTTCCGGTACTTGAACAGCGAGCACACAGGCCAGGTATCCTACAAGCCACAACTGTCAGTACCCTAACAAAGCTGTAGTTTAAACAATTAAACCTACAGCTATTGAGCAACTATAAGAAAATTTTCTACGAGGGGATATATTTTTAAGTAACAGGTGCATAAAAACAAGCTTAATAATTAGGCACTACCAAATTAGAGGCATTATACAGCATTACAAGCTATCAGACCTTTGAATTCATTCTGAGATTTTTTTTGCCTCACAGAAACATAATACAGGTAATATCCAAATATTTATCCGGGTAATACCCGGATTTTTTGCCGGATAATCCGTATCCATCGGATACTATGTTCCCGAACCCGATCTCGTATCCACAAAAGACCCGTATTCGGACCCGATATCCGTGAAAAGTCTAAGGTACCCGAATTTTCGACCCGAATTTGTCCCGAAATAATGTGGCCAGGTGGGTGGACGGGAAATACCCGCCCTGTTTTCACCCCTACCTATTGGCGGCCTAACTAGTCGAGGATCACTGATATCCTAATACTCTGTAATTACGCTGGATCGAGAAAGAGCATCTATAATATCGGGGATACAAGTGTAGGCTAAACCTCGTTAAAAATTTTTCATACCTTGGCATCGTCATTAAGATTGGATCTTCTACGTCAGCTATTGAGGTCTACATATATCAGAGCTAGTTTTTATAACACAAAGGAGGTCATGTAGTTTAGGAGGCCTGGTGTGGATAATCTTGCTGGACTTTGATGACACCTGGAAAATACGATGTCATTGGTAGATCCGGTAAAGGTGGGGGAGGAGAAGGGAGGGTGACGCATGTAGGCGAAGTGGTGGGGATCGAGAGAGTGGCGGCGGATAATTCAGGAAGGGTGTGGACTCACTGAGGAGAGGGGCGTGGATTGGGATAATGAGAGAATATGTCCTACTGAGTATGTCATTGAGTTAATTTACTCTAGTTTAACGATTTACCATCGACTTTATCTTCCTCTACAATACAATATGCCAGTGAAGTAAATACTTTTCAAAAAAAAAAAAGCTTAAAATGTCCTTGAATACTTGGCAATTAATTGACCCATTAGAATTTTTGAAAAAATATATGAAAGTTTTTGCGTAGTCTCCTTAAATAATACTTCCTCCGTTCTTGTTGATCATCATATAACCCTTGCGTCTTTATTTGACGTGAAGCATTATTGTTTTTATACATGCAAATTGAGTCCACATGCATGCATGCATGCAAGCATTAGGGGAAGTAAAACACTGGTTTCTTGTGCATGCGGGGGAGTTATATTTTATATGTTTCTTGATTTTTTTCCCACTACATACTTACATTAAATGAAATACAAAAAAAGAAGTTAAGCTGTTTTTGTCTTGATAAAAAAAGACTTATATGGATGATCAATATGGAATAGAGGGTGTATACTGTATAGAAGTTTGTGTGTGTACTTTAAGATTTTGATTATGTTTTTCTTTAAAAAAAACTATTTTTATGTAGCATATGGAAAAGGAATCACATACACAAAAGATAGCCGTAGTGGAAAAATATTTTTATAGCATATGAAAGATTATTTAGATAAAAGAACATCAACATAAAAAAAGTATTCCATTAGCATATAAAACATAAAATATATTTTCAGAAAAAAATAATATATGTAAATTAAAAAGCTTGAAATATACATACACTTATATATTGTGTAAGGAGTCTACATAAAGTTTTCATATTTTTTTAAACTTCTGTAAATCAATTGCTCTATTAAAGGATATTTTACTTTTTTTTAAAAAAAACTATCCACTCCGACAGTATATTGTAAAAATAATCGATAAAATCAATGGTGTATTTTAGAGGGGATAAAGTCGATGATAAATCATTGGATTAAAGTAAACTCAATGGTATAAAATAAAATGAATTCTTATTATTAGTGCCGGTTTTAATTCCTACTAGCCATACTATTATTAGTACTGGTATAAATCATTGTATTCCTATTATTGGATAAGAAGTTATACCTGCTTTTTCTAGGCCTGCTTGAGAGGTTGGGAGGGTGGACGACGTCTCATAGGTGCCGGTTTTAGATAAATCGGCACCTACGAGGCTGGTCCCTATTTGATGTTTTGCAGTAGTGCTATGATTTAGTTTAAAATGGATAAATAAACTTACGAGTAAATTGCACCCACGATGCAACAACCTTGGCATGTGGGTGTAATTTGGTGCCATAAATTGAGAAATGAGCGTTCTAGTATAACAACTTGGTAGGAAGGTGCAATTTAGTATAAAACCATTATAAGTGATCGTATAAATGCAACAACTTGTAAGGTAGGTACGATTTTGATACAATAAATTAAGAAGTTACGTGACAACTTAATTATTTAGAGCATTTTTTTATATAAATTCAATTTTTTAAGTACTTATTTTGACAATATACTAGCATGTTTTTGTATAAGCATGTTTATATTTTTATCCTAATAACTAATAACTTAAAGTCAATTAAACTGGATGTAGAAATTATTATATTTTGGTTGATATTTGAGAAGGTGAAGAAAATAAAAAAAATCTTAAAGGTAATTGGATGTAAATTGTATGTGCAGTATAATTCTTAAAGATTAAATTCAATATTATAAGGTAATATCCGTAGAAATACTGTGTAATGGCATATTTACATTGTGAAAAAAACTCAGCTAGCATATGCTTAGCCAAGTTAATGCACCAAAATATTAAATTGTCAAGTTCTTATACTAGAACGCACCCACTTGTCATTATGTTGCACTCGGACGTTCAATTCTCAAGTTCTTGCACTATATCGCACCCACCCGCAAAGTTGTTGTACTGTGGGTGCAATTTACTCTAAACTTACTTAAGTTCTTGTTAGCAGTGAGCCTATTTTTTTTTATAAACACAATATAAATGCAGCCCTCGTAACGCACACACACTCATCACGTATACCATACATCTATTAGCACCTCCAGAAGACTGGGTCGGTTTATCTTGATATTGATGAAGTCGGCACAAGCACCTCGCTATCGGTGGGTATGTTATTGCCTATTATTGGAAGAATAATTAACCATAAATACAAGCATCCATATCAAATCTAAAACTTAACCGACAAGGTGAGTTGGTTTCACTATAAAGAACCTAACCAGTTGAGCTACGTTTGTTATTTAGCAGTGAGCCTATTTATATACTTCTATAGGTCCAACATTTATTGCATAACATCTGATGCCAACCCAACAGAAAAAATATTGCAATAAGGCCTACAAGTAGATGCATGTGTTCCAGCTCTCAGAGATATCCAGTTTTGGTTTGTATTTTCTCCAACAGTAGAGATGCCTAGATCTGGGTTTTGGCCTCACAGAAGTTAGTGCCTATACTTACTTCCAGCTTTAACATTTACAGGCATGGTCCAGACCTCCAGACAGTTGGGAGCGCAATGAATCCTTCACCGTATGCATGCACGCCTTTAATTAGAATGATAGGCAAAAAATCATATTCCCCTTTCTATTACATGTTTTATTACCCTATTAAAATTTTGATACCAAGTATAAGGTGTCTGGTTTGAGTTACAACATCCCCTATTGGAAGTGACGGTAATTTTCTTGAAGCGGGAATTGAAATGTTTTATATCGAAATTCCTACTAGCCAGATCCCTATTGGGTGGATGAAAACGGTCGAAAACGATATATATTATTATTATTACGAAAACAATATCATCGTGATCAAAATTATTTATATTTATAAATTTAACCGTTCATTGACGATCAACTTCAATGCGATGCCAATAGAAATAAAAAAAAACTTTATATATGCTAAAAAAAATTTAAACTATATTATTTTTACGTAAATGACAGTGGTACGGTCGAAAATTACCACACCGTTCTCACGCATACTGGTTGGTCCCTTCTCCCTTGCATGGATAGATCGAGCCGCCCAAACAGGAATCTGTTGCCACCATTCATGTCCCATGGTATGTACTACATGCAGTAGGTAGTACAAATCCACAGGCTACTTGTTGGGCTAGCAGCTGAAAGAAGTATGGCAAGTTAGAGGTGCAAGTGGGTCATCCACGAACCTACATATAAATCAAAATAAGCAAGTTCGTAAATTAGTTTAGCCTATAAGTGGGTTTTCGCGGGTAGCCGCTTGTACCCTTATGGCAAGTGGCAAGAGTCATGAAGTGGCCATTCTAGGGTATGTCATCTTAGAGCTATAGAAGTACGAGTAGCCAATTAACTAGCCACCTTAGCCAGAGGTACAGAAACACAGCCATGATCATAAATCGACACCCACCAAAAGTGAAAGGGACCAACTATTCATCAGTTAACTGTATTTAGAAAATTCCTATGTATCCCTAAAACTTTTATCTAATTCTTTATATATATCATGGAGTTTTTTGGTCATTTCTTTATGTAATTTCGAATTTTAGTTAGGATCCCTTTCATACTCTTTAGTTGACCGTGAGTTAAACATTAAATTCCTATAAAAAGTCTAAAAGTCTATTTTGCTCTTGGGTATGAAAAAACATATATATTTATGGAATATAGTATTCGTTAGAAACATATATATTTATGAAGTATATTATTGGATGGTAGAAATTTGTTATATAAGACTATTGTATTTATGAGCTTGTTATGCAGGATATTATTTATGACAATTTATTTATAAATATGCCATAAAATTAATATTTGTTTATTATTTATTAAAAACTGTTTATGTAGCATATAAATAGATTTGTCTGATACACCAAATATGTTGTGCTATAATCAACAAAAAAAATACTTCTTATATAATTTTTTAATAATTAAACAATAAATACTAGTACTTTATGTCATATCTAAAAATAAATTTTTTGTAAATAGTATCTCACATAATAAAATCATAATATAAAATTCTTATACAATAAATTTTTATACTCCGCCAATTTATATGTTTCTTCGTACCAAAGGGTAAAATGGAAATTTTACTAAGAATTTAATGGTCAACTAATGAAAAGGATATGGAAGGGGCCCAAACTAATATTTGGGGGGTATGCAAGGGGATGAGCAAAACTTAGGGACATATTAGGGATTTTGTAAAGTTTTAGGGGTACACAAGAAATTTTCTCAACAATATAAGTGTCAATTTTTAATAAGCCGGCACCTATACTTGAGATAAAAGTGCCAGTTTTAGAAAAGCCGGCACTTTTACTGGGAGCCGAGCAAAGCCGATGACGGCTAGTGCTCATGGAGCGTTTTCCCTCCGTCTCTCCATCCCCTTCGTTCACCATCTCCAGTCTCCTATCACTCCTCTCCCCATCATGGCACAGCATGGCGACAACCGCCTCTTCTATTCACTGGCCCGGAGTGGTGGCCACTGGATCCAACCAGAACGACGGTGAGGTGCAGATTACTCCACAACAGGGGACTTCTAATTGAAGTCTAAATTGAGTGATGGAACTATTCATTTGTGCCGAGATTTGTGAATCAATTTCTGTTATTTGTGTTTGTGTGTGTTGGTGGTGGTAGTGGAGTGAGAGGGGGGGGGGGGGTGGGTTGAGGGGATGTTGTTGCTAGATGGATCTATTGTAATTTGTGTGGGGAATGTTGTTGTTAGATGGATCAATGGTGATTTGTGCAGGGGATGTTGTTGTTGGATGGATCGATGGTGGTATGTGGCTGAATCATGAAGGTGTTCTTGAGTATGGGATGGTCTGGGGGTGATAGGGAGCTGCTTGATGCATAGGCTTTGAATTGAGCTGATGGATTGAGTTGTCTTCTTTTTTTTTTTTATTCCTAGAACCTTAAAGATGTTGGTTCTTAAATCTACTTGGCCCTTTGAACCAAAGGGTTAGTTTCCACAAAATCCTTGAATATTCACTCATTTCATGGAAACTTTGCATGAAAACTGACAGGAGGTCTATCATTTTTTCTTTGCTCTTCTTTAAGTCCTAAAGAGGTTATTTCTATGGTTTTCCTTAGATGCTACCAAACGAGGTCTATCGATTTCCCTTAAAGTTATTCAACCAAGCATGACAACCAAACTACATTTCTATGTTTTTTTAATCCTGCGTTTCAAAGTAGTTGTTAATAATTATGTAAAACCGCTGTAGTATGGATCTGTACTGCTAATTCACTCGATCCAACATTAATGAAACCTTACAAGTTACAACCACCTGAATTCCCTACATACTCCCTCTTCTCTACTACTTAAAAAATAAGAGGTGCTTCCATTGTCCGTCAAAAAAACCGGGCGAAAAAAACCAAATCTATCCGATCCAAAAAAACCGGGCGAAAAAACCAGAAAAAGAAAAGAAAAACCAAACATCAATAAAACCGGGCGAAAAAAATGTCCGATCCAAAAAAACCCGGGCGAATAAAAACCGAAAAAAGAAAAGAAAACCGAATCGGTCCGATCCAAAAAAAGGGCGAAAATAAGTTAAAAGAAAAACGAGGATCTGTAAGGTTTCATTAATGTTGGATCGAGTGAATTAGCAGTACAGATCCATACTACAGCGGTTTTACATAATTATTAACAACTACTTTGAAACGCAGGATTAAAAAAACATAGAAATGTAGTTTGGTGAAAAAAATATGTCCGATTCCAAACTCTACATTGGTGAAAAAAATTAATGTGCCGGATTGAAGATCTGTTTGCAAAAACGGAACCTACGTGTCGAGAGCATTCCATTTTTATATGTATTTATTTTTGGTTTGTACTTTTGCATTAGAGTCCCTGTAATTTTTATATTTACATTTGAGTCCCTATAATCTTGCAATAAGGTACTTGAGGTCGTTTTTGTTAAAAAATTAATAAAAGAGAGAGAACAAAGGCAAAAATGTGCATAAAAAGAAAAAGAAAAGCCACACAAAAAAGAAAATAAAGAAAAACAACAACAACAACAACAACAAAAGTCTTTTTCCCCTAAGTGGCGAAAAAAATTGTAGATCCGAACGGAAAAAATCTGATTTATATAAAAGGCAAAAATAAGTGGTGAAAAAAATGCTAGATCCGATTCTTTTATAAACTGAAAAAAAGTCTGATTCCTATAAAGGCCAAAAAAAAATCTAAAAAATATCTAAAAGAGTTCGTCCGATTCCCTAAAAAAGTGGTGAAACAAAATCCGATTTCTAACCAGTATATATCTCTTCTCTATCTCTAATCTAATCTAACTATTTTAAAAGAGAAAATGCATGAGAAAATAAAACGGTTCAAAAAAAATGCGTGAGGCAAAAGTCAGAAAAAAGCACAAAAAAACACGCTAAAAAGGTTTTCCATCTTCAATAAAAAAAATAAAAAACGCGCGAGAAAAATTATTTCCATCGTCGGTAAAATATTTTTTAAAAAAACATGCGAGGAAAAACCTGTCTGAAAAAACGCACCATTTCTAAAAAAAATGTTTTAAAAAACTGCACAAGAAAAAAAACAAATCGCTTTGAAAAAACAAATCGCTTTGAAAAAATTGTCAGAAAAAAGCTAAATTGATGGACGCTTGAATCGGATAGGATCATTGATTTTTTGCCATCTACTATATGGCTTTATTTCGTCATATATTCTCTTGTATTAGAAAAAAGAAAAAAGCATTCGAAAAAAAACAAGCAAAAACAACATGCGAGAAAACATGCAAAAAAACACACGAGAAAAGAAAAGCAAAAAAAGGAGAAAAATATGGTTTTCTTCATCAGTAAAAAAAAGAAAAAAACATGCTAGGAAAAAACTTTTAGAAAGAATTGCGCCATTTCTGAAAAATGGTTTGAGAAAATCGCGCAAGGAAAAAAACACTGTTTATAATAAACAAGCCGCTTATTAAAATAGAAACATCATTGACATGATTATGCATGAAAAACATATATTATCATTAGAATTTTTTTACCCGTTGCAACGCACGGGCATTTTTGCTAGTAAAAGAAAACTCAACCTAGGATAATGTGATTTATTCTAAAACAATGAATCTGGATAAGCTAATTGAGTTTTCAAGGATTGAAGGAGTAAAGTAGGGATTGCACAGGATCTCTTCCTTCTCCAAAAGTACTCACTCCTGGAGAAAGCATTTGTACTCCTAGTTTACAGGACTAAAGATAGATCTTTAGTCCTGGTTCAAATACCTGGGATAAAAGATACATCTTTAATCCTGGTTGGGTGTTACCAACTGGGACTAAAGATTTTCTTTTCTTTTTTTGCTACTTGAATATTGATTTCAAACCGTCCTCATTCACAGAATCATCCACAAATTCAATAACAAAATCATCCACATTTAAAAATTCAACAACAAAATCATCCACATTTACAAAAACATCACAAAATCATCCACAAAATTACATCACAAAATCATTCACAAAAACAACTAAAAAGCACCCCCTATTCTTCTACCTTTTCTACTCCACGACGGTCACACCGGCGACCGCCGCTCCGGGCGCCGCCCTCCGCGTGGCCACGCCATTGGCCGCCCGCCCTCCGTGCTTGCCAACTACCCGGAGGGCAAAACCGCGCTGCAGGAGCTCATCCAGAACGCTGACGACGCGGGGTGTCCCGCTTCTGCCTCTGCCTCAACCGTTGCACGCACAGCGGAGGCTACGCCACCGGCCACCGCCCTTCACAATGGCAGGGCCCCCACGAGGCCACGCCGTCGCCCTCCACGACGGCCGCGCTGGGCACCACGCGCCGCCAACGCCTCCGGCTGCTGCCCGCTGACGTGAGGTTAGACGGAGAGGGAAAGTCGGCAAGGAGAGGAGGGGAGGAAAAGATAGAGGATGTGAGGGAGAGAAAGAGATAAGGATGAGAGGAGGGAAAAGATAGAAGAAGATAAAGATGAGAGGAGGGAATCTCTGAAATTTTTCTCTCTCCCCTTCCCATGCGTGATTTTTTTAATCTTTAGTCCCAATTGTTAACACCAATCGGGACTAAAGATATTTAGGGGCCTGCCATATCCTGACAATGAATGAATCGGGACTAAAAATAATCTCATTAACCGGGACTACAGATAAAAAAATACCTCTGAACTTATAACCCAGGATAGTTTTTAGTCCCGGTTTTTGATTCAACCGGAATTATTGTGATTTCTATCCAACACATGAAAGATGGTTTCTCCCGCAGTAACTGTAAGGTCGTTTTCTGGTTCGGTATGGCTGCAATATGGCAATGGGTTGAATTGCATATGCCAACTTTTATAGCAGTGTGCATATAGTACGTACTACCTCTCTGAGCCAACTTAAATCCCACTAGCTATGTACTCCGATGAGGTTGGAACGGGGCGACGCTCGACAGTGGCAGCTAGCGCGCGGCCGTGCACGCCCCCGCACGTACTGCAGCTCGCTGGTCGATCGGTCATCGTCGCTGCAACGATATGAGTGCCTGCCCTCGGCGGCCGTGCCGGCAACCGGCCGGCACTGACGCAGAGAGACGCAGAAAGCAGCAGTGATCATCTTGCTCTCTCTGCAATATGGGCCAGACTCCAGACTAGACTACTACAGCTAGCTTCAGGTGGTGTTTGATCCCGGGACTAAACTAGTCTATGTCACATCAAATATTTAATATTAATTTAAAGTATTAAACATAGATTACTTATAAAACTAATTACATAAATAAAAGCTAATTCACGTGATAATTTTTTTAAGCTTAATTAATCTATAATTAGCACATGTTTACTGTAGCATCACATAGGCTAATCATGTATTAATTAGGCTCAATAGATTAGTCTCGTGAATTAGTCCAGGGTTATGGAATGACTTTTATCAATAGTCTACGTTTCATACTTCTAATTAGTGTTTAAACATCTGATGTGATAGGGAAAATTTTTTAAGTCCCATCCAAACAGTCGATCGTACGATTGATTAATTTGTGTTGGTTTATATTTTATTGGACGTTTTGGTAGTGTTTCGAAGTTACTAGCAGGGTGGTCAGATGATTCCAATTAGAACCTCAGGCTCATTTATAAAAAAAATATTTTTCATGCGGTAAGAGCCCATTTATCTAAGCGGTTGAGCCGGCCGTCCAACCAAAAGTATCTGCGGAAATTGCTATTTTTATGGGGGTGATTATGTCGTCCGCACGCAAAAATAAAATTCGTGGAAAAAAATTCCCCAAAACCCCCATCCGCCACCGCTCGTCGTCACCATCGCCGCTGCTCTTCATGACCGTCGCCAAAGCCCAGCAGCTCATCATCGTCGTCGCCGCAGTCTGCAGCCGGTCGTCGTCACCAGGGCCACCGCCTCCGCGCCTCCCGACCCCCGAGGTCATCGCTGAGGCTGCCACCACTCTGCGCCTTCCCACCGCTAGATCCGCTACCACTGTGCCTCCCCACCTCCAGATCCACCACCCACCGCGCCGCGCTCGTCATCACCAATGCCTGCCCGAGCCTGTCGTCGGGATCCAGGAGGAAGTGAGAGAGAAAAGGTGAGGAGATATGGATGAAGACTTAAAATTTTGAAGATTTTGAGAGGGAAGAGAGTAGGAAGGTTAGACTCGTAGGCAGGTTTTTAAGAGACCCACGTGCAAAAATGCATTTTGCCGCCTGCAATAAGTCAGACTTTTGTATGTGGCCCACGAACCGACCCCGCGTAAATGATTTTTGCAAAGAGCCGTTATGGTCCGCCTACAGTCTAAAAAGGGTCTCGTAAAAAAATCAATTATTTAGTAGTGGTTGACCTATGGTTAACCAATGAGCTAGCAGACGATCAAAGCTTCAAATGAACGGCTCAAGGATTAGCATAGTTATTTTTCAACTCATTGTCTCTGTTTAATTTGGTAAGTGTTTGCATTAGCTAAAGCATCCGTAGTTTGAATGTAACTACTCTATGCGTTCAAAATCATGCCCAACAATAACTAAAAAGGGACAAGTCGCATTGTCTTTCCCTCGCACATTCACAAATTTTGTTGATATTGTTTGTTACTATCTATCAATTAATGTTTTATCAAGCTATCAAACATGCATATTGGTGTACTGGTTCCTATCTGGAGTGGATTGAATTAATCTCCAACAACAATCTACCAACTAAACCACTATTAGCTATAATGTTTCTCCTAGGTACAATAACATACTATAATACGAGTGAAACAAAAACCATACGACGTGCAGAGAAACAAATCCGTGTGACGTGAGGCTAGATCTGAGAACCCACCCTGCTGCCTATCCTCCATTCATATAGCCCAATGTTCCCCTACAGCCGGTTTTAGTGATATGGATTATTGTTTGGTTGTTTAATTAATGAGCATGTATGCATGATGGAGTAGAAGCCTCCCGCCACTGCTCCCGCCATTGCCAACGCCAGCTCGAGCCTGTCATTGGGATCCAGGAGTAAGTGGGAGAGAGAAGATGAGGAGATAAGAATGAAGACTTAAAATTTTGAAGATATTGAGAGGGAAGAGAGTAGGAAGGTTAGACTCGTAGGCAGGTATTTAAGAGGCCCACATACGAAAATGCATTTTGCCCGCCTGCAAAAGTAAGTCGGATTTTCGAATGCGGCCCTTGAACCGACCCCGTGTAAACGATTTCTACAGCTGGAGCAGTTATGGTCCACCTGCAATATAAAGAGGGTCTCACAAAAAAATAATTATTTAGTAGGGGTTAACCTATGTTTAACAAATGAGCTAGCAAACAATGAAAACCTCAAATGAACGGCTGAAAGAGTAGCATAGTTATTGTTCAACCCATTGTCTCTGTTTAATTTAGCATCCGTAGTTTGAATAACCACTACTCTATGCATTCAAAATCATACCCGATAATAACACAAAAAGGGACAAGTCGCATTGTCTTTCCCTTGCACATTTACAAATTTTGTTGATGTTTGTTACTCCCCATCAATATTTGATCAAGCTGTCAAACATATCAAGGGTGTACTGGTTTGTGTCTAGAACGGATTGAATATCTAACAATAAGCTACCTACCAACTAAACCACGTATTGGCTATAAAGTTTCTCCTAGATACAGTAACATACCATAACACAAGCGAAACAAATCTATATGACATGCAGAGAGAAACGAATCGGTGTGATGTGGGACTAGATCTGAGAGCCCACCCTGCCGCCGCCTATCCTACATCCAAATAGCCCAATGTTAGGAAGGCCCCTACAGCCGGTTTAGTGATGGATTGTTGTTTGGTTTGTTTAATTAATGAGCATTGCATGATTCAGTAGTATGGCGCAAGCAACAGTACGGTACAGTCATCATGTTTAATGAAGGAGGATCGAGAACTGAACCCCCGATTGCCACGTTCACCCCCGTGCCCATGTGAATGCATGGATGAAACGTACGATAATTTCTTTGCATCAAATGCTTGTACTGGCTATCCACTAAATTTGGTAGGAGGGGGACAACGGTGAGGAGAACGAGAGCGGCGACCGGTGTGGCTAATCGGCACGTACGGGGGCGAGAGCTGTCAAGAGCGAAGTGTATAAGGCCATTCCCAACCCAATAACTAGGATGGTGTCTATAGTATTATTTGGTGTCTATAGTATTAAATAAGCTATCACCTAAGATGAAAAATGATGTGGCAAGTGAATAAATGAGGAAATAGAAGGAAACCATGTCTTGCATGAGACATGGTTTCTACACAACATCCAAGACATCATGTGAGATAAGTAGCATTAAATTTAATTATGGAATAGTGGTGTTTGCATTGGGAGGGTAGTGTCTAGTACTAGTTTCTTGATGATGTGGAGTTTATAGAAATTATGTCTAGTGTCTTGGGTTGGGAATGACCTAAGTTATCCTAAATTGAATAGGGTATCTAGTTTTCTGGACCTTCAAAATTATCGAACTAGAACTCGGTAACATAAAAAAAAAAGGTTGCGCAAAGTATCTAAAGTGGATGGGTGATAAGACAAGGGTTTATACAGGTTCAGACCTTCTTGATGAGAAGTAATACCTTACTTCTATTTAGGGATTGAATCCGCCTATTGTTGCATTGATCCGATAATCTGGGTTGTGGTTATGCTCTCAAGGGACACACGCTGTCCTCTTTATATAGGCGGAGGAGATATGTTTACAAGATAGAGATTCAACCCAATCCCGTTGAAATCTCCTACAACTACTTTAAAATCTTGCCGAACCAGTACTATAAGTCGTTTCCTCGATACACAAGTAAACGTAATACCTGAGTCCCAATCCTTTACATATTCCATATACATGATCTATCCCCTATAACCAGTCCAATAGCCCAGCCGTGTGCATAGATGCATAGTACCCATAATCTTCATAAGTAGCCCCTGAGACCTTTATAGTCGATAAGATAATCTTCTCTCGAACGTATCAAATCCAACCGAGTGCTTCAATCATCTCTGCCTTAGTCTACTGAGTGCCTTTACCAATTCAACAAGCTTTTAAGGGCTGAAAATTTAAAAGATTAGAAAAAAATATACCTAGGTGTATCAATTAGATGTACCTAATTAGGTGTAGCTGCTGACAATGTATTTAATTGAACAAATTAAGCATATAGCAAGGATAAATAATATATATCCACCTATGATCCACCTAAGTGGTTTAAAAAAAAGCACAACCTAAGCTATAATGCATAAAGATCACATAGCAAATAACTTTGACAACAAAGTTTGTTGCATAATGAAAACGACATCCGTGGTATAAAATCCGAGCGAAAATATCAAACTTTTCCAACCTAACCACCTCCAGATCTCGCCGGAGCCACCCCTCCTCGCTGCCACCCTATTTTTACCACACATCATGCGTTGTTCTACACCACCTTGTGCGAAGCCGCTGCCTCCATCCGCTTCATCTCGATACCATGATGCTCACCACCCCCTCCTCAAAGCCTAGGTCATGGGAGTTACTGCTAATGCCACCGCCGTTGCCACGCGCGTGGGGAGAAGCCACAGATTGGGTTCTTTGTTGCTCAAGGACCGTGGAACCAGCCTCCCCTCGCTGCTTCACCGCCTCTCTCACTGCTGGCGTAGCTGAACCATCATTTGGCGTCCTTCTACTATGAAAAACCAACCATTTTTTCTTAAAAAAATAAATCATAAGATTAGGGGGATAGGGATACCAAAATGTTTTTAACTTTATATTTTATAATGTGAATGACATGTAGCCATGTAGTTTCCACTGACACATAGGTGTTGATGTGGCATGCCATGTAAGTGCACAGAGTAGGTTGACGTCCGTTTAGACCTATATGATACCCAAGACAAGTTTAAGCATCCGGAGATATAATTTGAAAGTTTAGGTACCTGGATGACATACTCGTATAAGTTTAGGATAAATCGGTACACTTTATTCCGCAATAAATTAGTGGATGCAAATGTAGTAACTTTTCAAATAACCTCGAGTTCCAACAGATCGCCTTTAGAAATCTACTTCTATAACTCGCAAAGATGCATATGTTAACTCGCAAATGAAAATGCATATGGAATTATGGGTGAAGATGCGTATGTTAACTCACAAATGAAAATGCAACATTTCCATACATTTCGACATATACTTTTCAATATGGTTGCAAATCAATATTCTAGTTTTTATAAAAAATACAGATAGATTTGTGGTCCTTCGATGAATATATAACGGTCCATATTTCATCCGATCTGTACGACTGTGCCTATCCTGACCATCACAGTAACTAACCCTCATAAACCAAGCTGCCCATTCACCGGCACAGTACTCAGTACACCTCCTTTACCTACGAGCATCCTCTCCGTTGCCTTATTATCAATGTCGATGATGCATGCCCACCAAGGAGGCAAGGACTATCCACGGCACAACGCTATTTTTTTAAAAGAAAGGCAAGAAGATTACCTTATTTTTACTATTATAAAAATTGAATATGTCTTTGTCGGTACTTTGGTACGTCATCCGTATTTGAGCCGGTTTTTAAAATAGTTCGCTTTTGGAAATACAAATCCGTGTTTAAATTGAATTTTAAACTCATTTGCTTTTGGAAATATAAAAGAAGTTGTATAAGAAATCTCTTTTAAAAAACTCCGTATGCTAACTTGAGATGAAAGTCAAACTCCTAATTGCGGCTCATTATTTTCTTAAAAAAAATTCAAACGAATTCACACAGTGAATTTTACTTTAGCTAAACTATATAACGATAATAATAAGATTAAAATAGCATCCACCCGTTGTAACACACATGAATTTTTCAAGTATATGATAAAGCAGGAAAGCACGACATTAATTTTGGATTCGGTTTGCTGCCTCGCCTCCTCTACAATCTTCGGTAAAATCTATTTATTACGCATACAGACATGGATTTTCATCACTTGAGAAGATGTCCCCTCATTACTTACATGTCATCTAGATAGCAATAAAAAATCTGAAAAAAAATAGTAGTATAAATTAATATAAAATATATCACTCCACAAACATATAAGACCAAATTCAACTTCTAAAATATGCAAAAAAAAAGAACAAATTAAATTAAAAATAATTATCGTACATTCACAACTATATTTCTTATTCTTGTTACAACACATACATGTTGAATTTCAACTTGCATATTATACAGCATATTTGTATAGTGATATATTTCATATTAATATATCTTGTCAGTTTTCTTCAATTTATCTAGTGATTATTTATGTGACATGCATAAAATGAGTGGATATCCCCTCAAGGAGGATGAAAACACTCTACATATACATAGAACATAATTTCATATGTTGAATAACATTAACATTAATGGGTCATCCATGACATCGGCGGACTTTTTTCTTTTTAATCCGTCCTTACGGTCGTCAGGGTTCTACAAATCTCTTGCTGTCTTTCCTGCGCAGACCATCCATTTGCTAATATTAAACAGTTTTGGTATTTATCAGCAGCCTGATTTCTACTTATTTATCTGTCACCTAAATTTGTACAAGCTTATTTACTGAACTTTCACAATATATAGAAAAAACAACAACTTCAGTATAATGAAGCACATTTTTTTTTACTTTCTTTGTTTTTTTTTGTTTTCTGGACGTATTATTATGCTTCTGTGATTCATAATTTTCAGTTTCATACCGGTAAGAATTTAGCACAAAAGCTTTTTTTTTCTTTTAGACATTATTTGCTTCACCTCAATAAAAAAATATACATAAGTAGTGTGAGTTGTTGGTAGTGATCTAGTGTTACGTTTCTCGAAAAATATGTCAGCCTTACTGTTTCTTTTTACCATTTTAGTCACTTCTTCCCTTACGTGATATCAATTGCTATCTCTCTTATACGATAGTATGTTTCTATATATCTTATTTCTTATACCAAGTACCTATACTTCTTTTTTATATATAGTGTGTATTAAAAAATACAATTTAATTACTGACATTTACAGTGTATTTATATTTTCAAATTTATAGTGTAACAACAATTTAAATATGGGTAATTTACAATGTTTGATTTGACCTTTTTTAAAAAAAATGTGGCATCATAAACTTAGCTAGTCCCAAAAGTAGTTGATATAGATAAGAAAAAAAATCAGTTTTTTGACAAATAAAAAATCCCTATTTTTAGGGGCTGAAGTTTTGTCGAAGACGTTCGGATCATAATATTCTTATATCCTAACCCTTATTTTTAATTCAAATTTAGAATTGGGTATAGACAGTGCTAATAACATATGACCCATCCTACATTCTATCATATCCCATATTTTTTTCCTCCGAATTGGATAGGGAACGGATATATGAGGGGTCCTTTAATTAATTAAATAAATAGGAAGGTTGCCTTAAAAAAGAAATGCAAGGGATCGAAGGCAGTATCTAACTAACCTGGCAAATAAACGAGAGTTTGAAGATAAAAAAGTGTTAAATGCTAATACATCAAGGAAAATTATGCAATATTACTTGTGAGCTCGTAAAATAATAATTAATCGATATGCATATGTTTGATAATATGGGATATACGGGCTGATTCAACTCTTGAAGTACTCTAACCCTATAAAAATTTTTTGAATTCGAATTTGTATAATCTCCTATATCCTTCTCACCAGCCTTGGGTTATGCAGACGAGTGGAAAATACCCGTCCCGTTTTCACCCATACTATACTTGTCAAACATAATATTCCCTCCGTTCCAAAATACAAGACTCAACCACTCTTAATCTAAAGACCAAGAAATATTTATTATTACCTTATTGTTTGGATCACCCAAATAAATATAAAGCATGTACCCAATAGAATTAAAAATCTTGAGAATGGAGGATTTAAATAATAATAATTTAATAGAAAAGAGGTGCTAGTTAATGTCATGCATTCATGCATGCCTTATATTATGAAACGTTAAAAAAATAGTTGTGCATTATACTCCCTCTGTCCCGTAATGTTTGTCGTTTCTGACAGGGTTGTGAAAATTAAGGAAGCTATGAAAGTACATATTTGCCCCTGTGCCTTCTCCTCGTCAACACGTGAATGCGTGATACACGCGGGAGAAATCCCCAACACTGGAAGAAAGAGGCGTCTCCACCCCTAAAACCAGAAACACCGGCCGCCGCGCCAACCGCCGGGGCTCACCCCTAAGACGTCGGCGAGGCTCTCCTCCTGCTCCAAGCACCCCGGAGGAGGGAGATCCCGCATCGGCTTCATCATCGGAAGAAAACAAAAGCGCCGCCGCTGCCGCCGCCATCCCAATTGGTCGGAGCCGCCGGCGCCCTCCCCCAACACTGCTGCGGCACCGGCGGCATTCCTCTCGAGCCGGTAAACGCTGTCGCCGCCACCTGTACTCGCCGGAGCCGCCGCCGCCACCCCTCCTTGCTAGAGCCGTCGGCGGCGCCATTCTCCTAAGCCGCAGACGCTCTCTCCCAACGCTGCTGTGGCACTGGTGACGTTCTTTCAAGCCCCAGCATCCCCAAGACACTGGCGAGTCCTCCTCCTGCGCCGCTACTCCCACTCCTGAAGTCGTTGCCTAAGCTCACCGCCACGACAAGCTGCGACCATGAATGGTGGGGTGGGTAGGCGGCGGAAATTCCTCACGCCATGGAAGAAGATGGCGCAGGAAGGCATCAGCGGCGGCGGATCATCGGCCGATGTCACGGCGCCGTTCCCCTAGCAGCCTCGTCCTCAGGTGGCGGAGGTAGACACTCAGCAAGCTAGCGACCAGTGGAGGATGACAGAGGGGTAAAGATGGAAACGGTTTTTCTGATTGTACTACGACGTCAAACATTTAGACTCCTTTTAAAATGAACTGCAGTGTCAAATATAACGGGATGGAGGGAGTATTATATTATGGAACGGAGGGAGTAATAATAAGCTACAGTAGTAAAAAAATTCTTGACCCCTATAAATAGTGCAGCTACTCTCACTTCCCCTAGCTAGGTAGTGCAACACACACCTCTAGCTTCTAGCTAGCTTGCTTCTCCGAGCATGGCCGCCACCACCACCACCATGCCCTCATCCATGGCGGCGTCGCTGGTGACGTCGCTGCGCTCCCTCCCGGCACACGCCCTGGTGCCGCTCGTCGCGTCGGCGCTCCTCTTCGTGGTGGCCGTCGTGCTGCGGCGGCGGCGGCGGCCGGTGTACCTGCTGAACTACAGCTGCCACCTCCCGGACGTGGACCGGAAGGTGAACCTGGAGGTGTGCGAGTACTTCGGCCAGCGCTGCCGCCACTACTCCGACGACACCGCCGACTTCATGCGGCTCATCTACCGCAAGTCCGGCCTCGGCCAGGAGACGTACGCGCCGCCCTTCATCTTCTCCGGCGAGTTCCAGAAGACGCAGGCGTTCGCGGTGCAGGAGGCGGAGGAGGGGCTGTTCGCCACGGTGGCGCACCTGCTGGCGAAGTCCGACGTGCGCCCGCGCGACGTCGGGTTCGTCGTCGTCGCCTGCTCCATGTTCTCGCCGGCGCCGTCGCTGGCGTCGATGATCGTGCGGCGGTTCGGGATGCCGCCGGGGACGAGGACGTACAGCCTCGCCGGGATGGGGTGCAGCGCCGGCACGGTGGGGATCGACATGGCGGCGAGGGCGCTGCGGGTGTCGCGGCGGGGCGGGTACGCGCTGGTGGTGGTGACGGAGAACATGAGCCTGAACTGGTACTTCGGCGAGAACAAGCACATGCTGGTGACGAACTGCATCTTCCGGGTGGGCAGCGCGGCGGCGCTGGTGACCGACGTGGCGGCGCGGCGCGGCGACGCCAAGTACGAGCTGGTGCGCACGCTGCGGACGCACCACGGCGGCGACGACGCGGCGTACAACGCCGCCGTGCAGATGGAGGACGAGGAGGGGAACGTCGGCGTCGCGCTCACCAAGGACCTCGTCCGCGTCGCCGGCGCGGGCCTCCGCCAGCACATCGCCACGCTCGCGCCGCACGTCCTCCCCGTCTCCGAGCTCCTCAGGTCAGGTCTCCTCTCTCTCTCTCTCTCTCTCTCTCTCTCCTTTGCTCTTCGCCGCCATAATGGCTAGCTGAACGAAGCATGCAGCCTTTGATTGCGTTCAGGCTTTCACAGATTTCAGACGCCTTAAATGGACATGAAAATTTGCTCTTTTTGCTGCAACATATCAAATCTGAGCTGAAAAACAGAGCTTATGTGGTACTACACTCTTAAAATGAGTAATCCCTCTGTCAAAAAAAAAAACTCAACCTAGAGAAGAAACTCAACCTAGAGAAGATGTGATGTCCAAATTTGCTGTCCTAGGAGGGATCACAGGTTGAGTTTTTTTTTACGAAGAGAATAGTATTCAAATGATATAACGCATAATAAATTCATAAATATAATAGTTCCATCCAAAAAATTTCTACATTTATTTATTTGTTTCTTCATAACAAAGGACAAAACGTTCAACTAACGAAAAGATCGTGGTAGAATCCAAACTAAAATTTAAGAGTTTCTAAGAGAATGAGCAAAACTCGAAAACATAGAAGAGCAATTAGGTGAACTCTCAGTGATGCACATGAAATTTTCTCATGCTTGTAACATTGCTATAACGACGACATACGAAAATTTTGATTTGAAGAAGCTTTAATTTTGTAAGAAAAGTACATGTATAATTTTGAGATATAAATATATATAATAAACCAAGCTTTACGTATATACTAATTAAAGTAACTCCATTTATGATGGAGGCAGTATATTATTTTTCAATTCCCTGAGGTGTGTAGACCTAAGATGCGAACGAGTTTACGAAATAATCAAGGAGAACAATATTCTATGTTTATGATATTGCCCGTGAAGATGTGCTATAGCTAAGGGAATATATCCTATGCACATAATTTTTTCGTGCACACTCCATGTATATCAACTAGCAAATGTCACGAAATATTCTAGAAAAAATGGCAATTTTTTAATAGTATTACACATATCTGCAAAGTCTCGTAATTCATTATATTTTAGCCATAAAAATAAAAAATCTGCCAATTGTTAGGGTAAAAATATGTCAGAATTTTATCTTCTTTTTACGGTTAAAATATAATAAATTTGAAGATAAGATTTAACATGTTGGTGTAATACTCTTGGAAGTATGTGTCTAATTTTTTCTAGAATTTTCTGTGACATTTGCTAGTTGGTTTGTATGGAGTGAGCATAGGAATCTTGTGTGCATAGGATATGTTCCCATAGCTAATCAAGTTATATTTGCAAATATAAATAATTATTCTACAACTTAGACAAACCAACTTATAAATGTGTACAAAATCACTTCAGTACATGATTAGTACTGTTACCTCCACTTTTTAAGCATCGACTAAAATATACAATTCGATCACTATTCTTCCAACAATGCATTTATAAATACTTGGGGCTCTCCAACGTATATACAAGTTTTAACATATAAACAAAATAAAACAAAAACTATTATTGATTAAAGTTTGGATAGAACAGTCATCACTGTCAGTTATTGAACAGTACAGGAGGTGAAACTAAAAGTTAACAATATCACTTTGGTCAATAAATTGATAAATTTTAGTACCATATATTTGACGTTGTTTTTTTAACAATGCAATATTATCCAAATATTTTGGCAACAAAATTTTTCAGTGACCTTTCCCATGCATTTGAACTACTTATTTTTTTACAATATCTTATTTTATATAATCTCGAAGAGATATTTCAGTTAAAGTTAGTTTTATTTGATTATATGTTATTATTATAGGACGACAACTTGTTCTCTGATGATCACATTTAAAGTTGTTTGTACTCTACAATTATATACACCCTCCGTAACAAAAAATCCGAACGGATTCAAACTCATGAGTAGTTTTTTTTATTTTTGACGGAGGGAGTATGTAACGAGTTTTGATGCTTTAATTGTACTTGTCATCTCTAGAAACAGTCCCCTCCCCATTAAATTATCACTGACTCCCGTCTTTAGAACCAAAAATCCAAAATATTTATAAATCAAATCGGTCACCTCTCAAGACATGCATATAAAATTATAGCGATTTTGTTATATATTTGTCGACAAATTTTTCCCCAAAAATTTGACAGATGTAATTACAGTACAATCGTAGTGTAATTACACTGTAACTTGCATGTAATTACACTGTAACTATAGTGTAACTTATATGTAACTTTCAAAAATCTCTCTGTAACATGTTATTTCGGTAAAATAGAGATCGTGGGAACAAATTCTTTCACATATGTGTGTGCTATGATTTGTTTTCTTCCTCACCAAAACAAATCTTGTAATAGATCTAACGATTCAAAATTATGTGAAACTTACATATAAGTTACACTGTAGTTGTTACAGTGTAATTACACTACGATTGTACTGTAATTACATCTATCAAATTTTTGGGGAAAAATTTGTAGACAAATATATAGGTAGTCCCAATTATAGAAACTGTGGAGCCATGGTCTTTAATTAGTTCTCGCCTAGCACCAATCGTTTTTTTCACATTAACTACATCAGATTTTACCCATGTTTACACAGTGTTATTCTATTTTGCTGTTAAAGCCAGATCACTTTTCATGGTTGTGATATATCGTAGATTTGGTATGATCTTGATTTAAAATAGACAACTCCACGGACTTCTCCTGTGGATAGTTAGATCTATCCTTAAATGGCTAGTCACTCCCTAGACAGATCGTCAATCTTTTCCCCCTTAATAAGTGAATTTTATTTTTTTTCTATGTTACCTTACTCCCCCATTCCAAAATATAAGGGATTTTGGGTGGATGAGCATATTTTTAGTACTATGTATTTGGACAACTTTGTTTAAATTCGTAGTACTAGAATATATCTCATGCATCTACCTAAAAATTCTTATATTTTAGGATAGAACGAGTATATTTTTTCACTAGTTTATCAGGACGAATTAATTGATGCACTGTAGTACAAATTTAGGTACAATCTCAAACTTTTAATTGGTATACAGTGCTACGTGGTATGCCATTTCTGTGCACATTTAATACCACACGCCCCACATGTACAGCATTGGTTTTTTTTGTCTTCGAGAATCATACTCCTTCCATCCCACAGACTTTATCCTGTAAAATTTGTCCCACAGAAACTTTATGCTAAGAGAGTACTCCCTCTATATCAAAATATAAAAAATATAAGACATAACCACTTATAACACAAGATAAAAAAACATTTAATCACCTTCTTGATTGGATCACCTTAATGCATACAAGCAATATGATTGTGAGGCTTAATGATATAAGATTTAAAACAAATTAATTTTATAGGACCAAGAGATGCTAGTTAATGTATACATGCATGCACGTCTTATATTAAGTCATTCCCAACCCAATGACTAGAATAGTGTCCATAGCATTAAATAAGGTGCCACCTAGGATGAAAAATGATGTGGCAAGTGAATAAATAAGGAAAGAGAAGGAAACCATGTCTTGCATAAGACATGGTTTCTACACAACATCCAAGACATCATGTGTGATAAGGAGCATTAAATTTAAGTATGAAATAGTAGTGTTTAGTACTAGTTTCTTGATGATGTAGAGTTTATGGAAACCATGTCTAGTGTTTTGGGTTGAGAATGGCCTAAGACGTGATAGAAAAGTGGTTGTGTCTTATATTTTGGGATGGAGGGAGTAGTACCGATCAGGCTAAGCGGTTATAGCTTCAAGCAAATGCCGAATTTAGCCACTGTGTTAAAAAAAAAACCAATCAGATTAAGACATTTCACATTTGTATTTATTTGGAGCCTCTAGAAAATGTGGTTAAGTGTACTGACGAGGGGCACATTAGTCTTTTCTCACCACGGTTCATTTGAGCGGGAATTGCTATGAATGAACTCTTTTCTGTGGGATAGAGTAGGTAGCTGCCGAGCCAGCAAACACATAATTAATGATTAATTTAATTTATTGGTTAACTTATAGTTATTTTGCTACTAATTCAGTGATGAATTGGGGTGCATGACGCAGGTACGTGTGGCGGGTGGCGCGCGCATATGTCGCCGGGAACCCAAAGGCCGCGGCGGCGATTGTGCCAGATTTCCAACGCGCGTTCGAGCACATGTGCATCCACTCCGGCGGGAAGGCGGTGATTGACGCGGTGGCGAAGCTGATGGCGTTTGGGCCACAGGTCGTAGAGCCGGCGCGCGCCACACTGCATAGGTTCGGCAACACGTCGAGCAGCCTCGTCTTCTACGAGCTCGCCTACTTTGAGGCCAAGCGTCGCGTCCGTGCCGGTGACCGCCTCTGGATGCTTGCCTTCGGCACCGGCTTCAAGGCTTGCAGCAACGTCTGGCGTGCGCTCCGTGACTCTGCACCCGATGCCGACAACCCCTGGAATGCATGCGCCCACCGCTACCCTGCTGCGCTGCCACCGCCTTCAACGCGTAGGTCGAGTGGCGGTGCGCCCGCAATGGATTCTACACACTTGAAAAATGATAAGTTGCCTTAAGTTACCATTTTGAAAACAAAAAATGAAAATAAACTTTAGTATTCTGAAAAGTTGGGTTGAGTTTTTATATTCCATCAAGTAACATGTATTTTTTTTCTATTTTCTTCGTACTTCCTCAATTTTTTTAAAAAAAGTTAAATGATATATATTTGTGATCGAACGGATTAATCCACTAGTGTTATTGCTCTTTATCTACATGTATGTATCTATTTATTATGTAAAGTTATATATTCGTTCTGGTCATTCTCAAATGTTACTCGTTTCGTTTCGCTTAATTTGCCATATTTGACCCAGCAGGTATGTCTACTCTATACTTGGATTGAGTGGCAGAGCTTGAAAGCTTGAAGTATAACAACGATCTTTTTTATAAAAATAAAACAACTATACATATCTTATCTCACTAAATTTATGTTAAAAACCCACTTATGTGTGTAATACTTCTAGACACTGGGATTTAAACCTTGGTGGAGTGAAATTATACACCCATAACTCCACCGCCACATGACTTCCCCACTAATTAAGAACTATTTTGCTTGTTGGATTAATACTTAAGTGGTAAAATTAAATGACTTCATTGTAATTTTTCTAAAATTAAATGTGTCATTGTAAAACTCCATCTCTGAATTCTATTCGAACTACAAATAAAAATTCAGTGAAGTGACATTTACATAGTTCCCAAAAAAGGAGAGAAATATTATTTCGTTGGCTCGAAAAAAAAAGAGAATTGCTACTTAGTGGGTATATAAGATATAATTCTTGGATTCCAAATGTAATGTTTCCAGCTCCAGTACAGAGGGGGCTCGTGCACCCATTATTACTGACTATTAATCCAACACATGATTTTTATAATATTTCTACATGTCTATCCATCATTTTTAATACTTTATTTATATATATTCATATATTGCATAGTAAAACGCAAAGTATGATCCAATTATTGAATAGTTATATCTAGACGCCTGGACCCAATGCATAGCCCTTTAATTATCTATCACTAATTATACATATATATATGAGTTATCCCTATGTGTCTTGACCAAATACATCTAATAGGTGTGTTCGCTGTCATTTTCTCAGCTGCGGCTGCGGCTGCTGCAGTTTAAAGTTGCTGCAGCTGCAGCAACTTTAAACTGTAACAGTCGCAGCTGCAGTAGCAATAGCTGTCGAATATGGCCAATATATATGAAGTAGTTTTTAAGCCGTTTTTACGATAAGTTATAAAAAGCCGTCGACAATCGGTCAAAAAATATCTACCAGAGCAAAGTGCAACTCTCAGCGACAGAGGGAGCAGTGCATCGCTGTCGGCATGAACACTCAATTCTGACCATGCATGTCGATGCCATATCACCATTGATGATGATCATGGCAAACGCAGCAATGGCCGGCCAGCATTCATTGACGCCTTCCAGCGTTATCTTCAGTGTTCTACAACAGCCAACACAGTTACTACTATACATGCCAAGACACTTAGTCTTCAATGAGGCCCTGCCAGATAGCCTAGCAACTGAAAATTTTCCAGTAGCAAGTCGCTGTAGACGCGCAGGGTTTTTTCCAGGGCAGTACCCATATGCGATAGGCCATGTTACGTGTTATTCTATTCATCCCAAAATAAATAATTAGCGCCGTCCCAAAATAAATCATTAGCGTGGCTGTAATCGATAGACATATTCCATGTTCGAAAGGTTGAGTTTCGGGTCACGATTTCAGCTACCATGGTAACTAGGTTTATCACGGGGATACGAGAACAATAAGGCTTTCTAAATGGTAACCCTACGTCCCTACTACCAAAAAAATATTTTTTTGGTAAATTTTGTTCAATCCTTTACATTTTACCATGGGAATCAACTTACGGCCGCTCGTCAGAAGGTCAGGGAAAACCTGCTTTGGATGCGCTAGAAGTGGTAGGAGTTGGTATGAATGTATAAACATGCTTCCTATGTCGCTTCATTCCGAAATGATTTAAAGGTACCCTATATAATAGTGCACACAAGATGCACTAGAATGTAGGGGTAGGAGTTGTTGCTATAAATTAATCATGTCATAGTTTAAAGTATTCTTGATTCTCAATTCTTGGAATGGAAAATTTTAAAGATTTTAAGGGAACATGACTAAAACCTGTGAAATCCTGTAAAATTTCTACTTCAAAGAACATTGAATATGACTGTGATAATCCCTTTAATAGTTGTTTATAGTGATGTGTGCCCTCTACAACCCTCCTAAGACTTGCCATTATGATGTGAGGATTTTCTTCGGTTTAGTATACTACTTGGATAAAATAAAGTTTACTGTGAAATAGAGTTTTATGTGAAAATCCTGCATTCCAAATATCCTTGTCTATACAGGGTATGGACTTGTTGTCTACTAGTGCTTAATTTCACACCACCTACCCACGGTATACAGATGCACACTGTTGGTGATATGGACTGAAGAATCAGCAGTCAGAAGTAATGGCGGCTGTGAATCTGAAAGTCTGAATCCTCTGTTTCTCTGCATTTTGATTTTTTGAGGGCCTATTTCAGCTGAAATGTACTGTACTGGTGAAGTGGGATTTAACATCCAGAGTCCTGACTCATTTCTGAAGGAGTATAAACTGCCCTGCCTACCCCAAGGCCTATCAAGAACAGTTGAACTAGCCAATCCAAATAATAAAGAAGAGAACAGTTGAACCAGTCTGATTCAGTAATGCACTGATACAGTGCCCCTAAACTGCCCAAAGTACGCAAGCAGGAGCCATGAGCCACTCCCAACAGTCAAAAAGAATTACTGACATAACTTTCTGTGTTTTTGAAGTAAGGCTTGACTAATTATTTCTTAGAATAAATAATTAAATAGTATGTTCATGAAAATACTCTTTAAGATAGATATCAAATATAAAAATGCTAGCTCAAGGTGTGTTGAAACATATTGTTTATCAAAGTTTTAAAATTTTACAGGAAAAAAAATTCAAACATCAGTACACAATCCCGCTAATCACGTAAACAAAAAAAAAACACTTCACATCAAGCCAAAAGAGAATACTATAGCTCAATTCAACGCTTTTATGCCAACGCTTTTATGACCGTATACGCACCAAAAATTACTGTGGAGCAGCAGCATACACAGGAGACATGTGATGATGTGATCACACTCGCACTGTTTTTGGTCTTGGGAATAAATTTAAAAAATACTACTCCATCCCATATTACTTATCACTTTAAGTTTTTATTTATAATGTTTGATCATTCGTCTTATTAAAAAAATTAAAATTATTATTTATTTTGTTCATGACTTTCTTTATTAACAATAGTACTTTAAGTGTGACTTATCTTTTTTATATTTACACTATTTTTTCAAATAAAACAAATAGTCAACGTTAGTATATCTATAAGAATGACAGAACAAAACGACAGCTTGATAACAACTTCAGAAATGGTTAGCGTAGGAGTCTAGGAGAGGGAACAACAGTACAATACTGTTTATTCTTCTCAATTTTGCTTTGCCACCTACATTTTCACCATATACCAACAGTAGTAGTATGCACAGGTAAACCGAGTACAGTTTTACTCTGGACATAAATACATGCAAGTTACAATATCTTAGCAATGTAATCGGTACTAGTAACTGGTGATTAGCAGCAACAGAATACAAGCTTAGCATCATTGGAGGCTAGGGAAGGGGGGTTAAATTGAATAGTCCTACATGAGCTGTGGTAGCAAAGGCACACATTCTGTTCCACTGGAAGTGTTGCTCTTCCAGCTCCACAGAGGGGGCAAACAACTCAGTAAGAGTCATGAGCTGGGCTGTCTGAATGCATGTCCATGGATGAATCGTTCGAAGCCGTCGAGTTTTGATCGCGGTTAACGCCGTTTGCGAAGTACCCCGCATCGCCACCCTGCTCCAGGTGGAATGGTTGCAGGCTCCGGCGAACAGGGCTAGATAGTGCATTTGAAAAGACCGCTGAGTTCTTGGACTGCACCAATCCTGTATTTCCTAGCGCAAATAAGTTTGGTGATGGCTGCTGGCTCATTGTGTTGGGAATAGGCACTGTAGCTTGAGTGCTTTGGCTTGCATGCTGTGATCTTGGAGAGGCTGATGCATTGTCACCTCCATACTGGATCTCGTGCTACAAACACAGATGATTATTAGGCACATGTAGTTGTGCTAGGTCTAGGATGGTGCTTAAGGAGAAGATACGGCATAAGTACAAACTATATTTTGAAAAGTTGTAGCTGGAGCCTGGAGGCATGAATTGGCAAAGAAAACAATCAA